>NW_003208985.1:53350-66636 GCF_000006405.1 Perkinsus marinus ATCC 50983 | reverse complement strand
CCACGGTCTTAAAGATGGCCACCTCGCTGAGCTCGCCCTCTCCGACCACATTAGTGGCGCTAACTTGAAACGCGTACTGTAGACCAGATTCTAAGCCGGTGAACTCTTTGTAGGTCGTCGGACCTTCATAAACGACCACCCGACTGCCACCGAGACCATCATCCATGTAAAGTGTGAACTTGAAGATATCGCTGCCTCCAGTATACGCGGGCTGTTGCCACACCACGTGTAGAGCACTACGACTGTGGTACACCACCTTTACTGAGTCTGGCTTCCCAGGTGGACTAGCCGCTATCAGAGTGGCTACCGCCGACCGCGGCGACTCCACCCCCTCGCTGTTCACCGCGATGGTCTGGTACCTATACACCCTACCACTCGACACGGTGGGGTCTTTGGCCTCAAACAGAGACGGACTGGTCAGCTCCGTGATGAGCACCGAGATCGATGTCGTAGTCGGAGGGTCGTCCCTATACAGTCGTAGGCTACTGATTGACGCGCCGCCATTGTCCGAAGGGATGTATGTATTGAGATGCACGAAGCTTGTTGACGAATTCTCTGCAACAAGACCGCATGTAAGGTCCAGCATTGAGCGGTAGTCCTACTCCAGGTTGGCGCCGGCGGAGCTGACGGTGGTCCAACTATGGTCTGATATATGGTATTAGTGCTCAACTTTCCCCCTCGACTGTTGTTAGCAGCAATGCGGAAACCACACCTATGTGCCCGCAACAGTCTATATAATTCCCCATAGGCTCTTCAACTTACCTAGCGCCAGTCGGGAGACCAGTGTACTCATAAGAAGTCGCTGTCGCCAGTATCGCTGTATTGACAGGGATATCGACATCACCACCATTGCAATCGTCGCGGAATGCTGTAAAGCCCGTCAGTGGAAGGTCCGCCGAAGAGACGCATGTCGTCGTGTTACCGATGGTACCTGTTGGAAACAACTCAACAGGCCCAACCTGGTCTTCTCCCGGCCTCACAAGATATCCAACCAACCGTCAAACTCGTAGTCGTGCTGAGGTGGCTCATGACCTGTATCGTGAAGTCCTCAGGAAGTCTTCCCGTCACGAAGGTCCCAATATCGGACCATTCCCCCGGCGTGGTGCAAGCGAGCGGACAAGGATAGCTGGCTAGCGTACTGTTCTGTGAACAGACACCATGGGCCCGAACCCGGACACGATAGTATTGCCCAGGGACGAGGCCGCTGATCACATAGGAAGGATCTAATATTATACGGGTGACCTGCTCCACAAAGGCAGGCAAACTTACCAACGACGGTGCAAGACTTAACGCTGACGGCCGAGCTGCTTCCCATTAGAGCATCGTCATGCTCCAACTCCCACATCACTATGGGACCAGAGTTCGACGTACTCGGAGAAGTCCACTTTAGTGCTAACTCCACCGACGAGTTTCGCTCGGTATTTTTGTACATAGGGCGACCTAAGGACGCTCTGGTCGGTCAGAGTTCGAGGAAGCCGCTGCTAATACGGCGAATCAGAAGGAGTGCATAGTCAGGGTGAACGACTATAGACGCGAACATTATCATGGAATAATCATTGCGGGGAAGGCAGCAACATTGTACAATCACCTTGCGGCGACCACCGAATACTTACCAGGTTTTCCATGAGGAACCCCAGCATAGACTGCCACGCGGGGGGTCATCGCTCCTTCACCTGCCACTGTTATCGCGGCTATAGCAACCCAGTAGTAGCGCCCAGAGATCAGGTCTGAGGCCATACACCCTCCAAAAGGTTACCGACCGTGTCTCACCTGTCAAGTTGTACTCCAGCACGCTAGCTCTGTTCGCCCCGTCATACACAACATGCAGTGGTAAGCCGTCTAAGCCATGATTGGCATACACTCTATATCCCGTAATGGGACATCCTCCGCTATCCACAAGGTTGAGTATAGGGAACCAACTAATGCCTATTACGGTCGGACTCCACGCTTGTGCAATCCTCGAAACATTGCTAGGTGGACTTGGCGGTGCGCATGCGTACAGCGTCCGATGTCCGGAGGCATCTCCATCACAATCGCTGTACTCGGCCGTATTGCAAGCAGTGAGGTCATTGACCGCGTTCTTAGCATAAACACGATAACGGTACCCGTTTCCTGTCACCACCCCTGTCGTATCAGTGTACTCCAGAATATTGGCGTACATGGCCGCGATATTCGTGAACGAGGAGGAACCGGCTGCTGCTCGCTGGACCACATACCCCGTGATGGGCAACCCGACCAAGTCTCTCGGTGCGGACCATCTCAGAGTAATAGCGGTCATATTGCTACTCACGAGCTCGGGTGGATCGGGTCTATTAGGTCGCCTACCGCAAGGCTTGACACAACAGGTCGAGGACTGTTCGCTCTCGCCCGCATCAGACAAAGCTGTAACGCGCATATCGTACCACTCACCCAGCGTGCAGTTCGCCAACGTGTACTCCACCGTCGCCGCATTGCCCGTACCGTCATACGCGAGCAGAGAGTTGACGTACACCCTATAGCCAGTAACAGTCGGTGGCGAACTCGGCATCGTCCATGAGATCGAGATGGAACTCTCCGTACTGCCCACAAAAGACGCGTTTGGTGCCGCGTTGGGCGAGCCAGCCATGAGATCACTTTCTTGGCTATACGCCACTGACCCCACCGTAACGCCATTATCCGCGTATACACGATATCGATAGACCTCGTAGGAGCTGATGCCCGCCGTGTCCGTATAAGAGAGACCAGTCAAGTCAGTCGCCACTGTTGTCCAGGCTCCTCCCATCTGGGACCGCTCTAGAGTATACCGTAAATTACTAGCCTTCCCACCATCATCAGTAACAGCATCCCATTCAACCAAGATGGACCCCGCACTGCTGATACCCTTCCGCGGTCGCCCTGGTCTTCCTGGTCTGCTAGCAGCATAAACTATGATGTCTTCAGACATTGGACCATCACCAGCCTGGTTCAGAGCTTGAACGCGGAACGTGTACAAATCGCCAGACGTCAGAGCAACCACCTCCTCAGCATCTGCCTGCAACGGGGCGTACTCGAAGGTGAAAACTGAGCTCTGACCCTGACCGTCGTAGACCAGCGTATCCACAGGTGTATTGTTTCCGCTATTCATCCATACCCTATAGCCAGACACGAGCGTGTTGGCCGGAGCATCCCATCTCAGCACTATACTCGTACTAGAGCTGCTCGCTACCCAACCCAGCTCCGGTTCCACAGGCGCAGTCGGTTGAGCGGTAGCCAGCAGTGTAATGCGATCACTTCTCGGCCCTTCTCCAGCCGCATTGATCGCCACAACTTGGAACCTCCAAACATCGTTGGGCGAATCACTCTCAACAAACGGCCCCGATATTGACAACGACGTTGTGCT
Source organism: Perkinsus marinus ATCC 50983 (assembly GCF_000006405.1). Taxonomy (NCBI): domain Eukaryota; phylum Perkinsozoa; order Perkinsida; family Perkinsidae; genus Perkinsus; species Perkinsus marinus. The sequence continues at coordinate 63,278 of NW_003208985.1, read as the reverse complement.
CGCGTTCAACGTGTCATTAGAGCTTTCATAGCTACCAGGGGAGTAATAGACCCTATAGCGTTCCAGAGGCGAGCTGCCGACCTCAGTCGGTGGATCCCACATGATCGTTATTGTGTCACTCGCTTGGACAGCCGAGAAATCTCGCCGAACGTTCAGCACTTGGCCTGGTATCAACCAGTCGCAGCATGTAAACTCGGCAACACTCGAGGGTTCCGACTCGCCAACACGAGTGAACCAAGTCTGGGAAAATTTATACACCCTCCCGTAGATAAGATTGTCGATCCGCACCATCGTCGAATTCGCACTGGTAGACTGAAATACCGCATTTCGTAGTACGCTACCTCCTAAACCATCATTCCACGCCAACGTACACCCTATAGTTGGGGGCAACGTATTCGAGCCACAGCCGATGGTCATCGGAGCCAACAACAAGACTGTTAAGCTCCCAGTCGTATCAACGCTGGACGCTCCAGTGAGCACTGGTGTCGGCGGTGTATCAGGGAGCATGCACGGAAATACAGATATTTCCCGAGATGACCCTAATAAGGTATTCGAGGCTGCGAGTCGGTAGGAGTATGGCACGCTGTTGTTCAGCGCGGTCTGTTCGTAAGATAGCGTATCAACCGTCAGAGTTGAGTTCAGCGTCGTCCATGTTCCTACGGCATCTTCTCTTCTCTCTAGAGCGTAGCTCACTATAGCGTCATTCCCATCATCATAGGGGGGCTCCCAGACAAGTATAGCGACGCTCGTATTGAATGGGCTGGCCCTGTAAAAGGCACTCACCAGTTCAGGCGGCTTGTACACCGTCACCTGTTCGCTAGGATTTAGACCATCCAACTCCATGCCCGAGTGGAACAGACTGGTAGTCGGGATCGCATGCTTCGCAACACCCAAGGCCGGACAACTCCACGAGAGACAGAGACGGGCCACTCCGTCTCCATCCCAATATGAGATCTGTATCGGGGTCATTTTTCCTGGTACCATGGATACTTGAGAGACCTCGTAGCTCCCGGCACTCTCCACCCGCAGTATCAGCCGATCTCCAAGCCAAATATAGGCGGCTTCATCGACCTCAACGTGCAGTGTATAATTGCACGCGTATTCAACCCGTAGATAGCCATCCCATTGCATACTAACATCGTCCAGTCTCTGTGAAGGACCCACCGTACCCTGGCCCCATTCAAGACACATCGACGGCTCTACGAACTCGCCCGTGGGGTATCCTGCCCAACCCTTGGTCGGCCAATACTTAGCATTCAGGCCTCCCTGTTTAGCAACGAAACATCTGACCTGCCAAGTGCCGCTATCAGGATACCTCGACACCAACTGCCAAACGTTGTCGCCTGTCTGATGAACAAACAAGGGCTCTCGACTCGGGAGGAGCCCTTCGACGTCCACCCTCGGCGCCGAGTTCAGGTCGATCCTTTGCGGTCCCTCGGCGAAACAGGCAACATCTATTGTCGGGTCCCCAGTGACAATATTATCAAATTCGTCCCGGGCCGTCAGAGTGATATTATACGACAAGTTGGCTTGCACTTTACTCAAACCACTTGACGCTGTCCCGCGAAGAGAAAGATTCTTATTGAAATCATAGTTCAGCTTCAACCACGGCTCGATGGGTGCAGCCTTCACTGTTATGTTCAAAGAAATATTAGTGCCTCTGACCATCACTATCAGCCCCGTCCATACCTGTGTCGCCGTAGTCTGAACGTAGCAATACTGCCACATGCCGAGTCCCCAGTATTTGGTCATTGGGCCTAGATTGGTCGTGGGTGGATCCTCCTCAACGTCCTCAGCTCCCTCCGCTATGAAGCCGTAGACGTTGTTCAAAAAACTGTCTCGCATGGTGACATTAAAGCAGGCTTCCCGCCCAGCAAAGCACTCTGTCTGAGCTGAGCCTTCTATCAGCGTGTTCGAGCCCACCACAGTACTGGGGGATACCACTACACTGAATGGCGAGTTGACAATATCCTCCCACCTCTTCTGGTCAACCCACACCTGTACCCTCATATTCCATTGTCCAGCTTTCCTCGGACTTATCGATACCACGTAACGCCCCCCAGAGGAGTATGTGAAATTACCATAGACGAAATTCGCGCTGCTTCCGGTCTCCTCAACGAAGACACGGAAGCGACAAGTAGCGAGCTCATTGACAACACTAGTATCCCAACACTCAGCTTGAACTGGGTCATCCGCTGTTGACCTCGTATTGCCGAATTTATCAATCGTTTGCATCGTGAAGGTATTGATCATCCCAGCAGTCATTTGAGACAGGCCCGCCCCAGCGGCAGTGCTGTTAGCCCAGGCCAGGCCAGGAGCCACAACCACTGTGCGCTGGTCCGTAGCCAAGACATTGAGGGGACCCAGGAGATACTTGGCAGGTATAGGATGCTTCGGAAAGTCCACGCCGGACCACGACAAGGTGACAAATGCACCACTGGTACTATGCTGGTACAGCAACTCCACAGGGACCGGTTCGTTCTCCGTCAAGTAGATACTTCCCCAGGCGTAGACCGCTAGTCCGTCGATGTCGGCCAACTCCCATTTATCAACCAGTGTAACATGATTGACCTTCAGCCTTGCAGCGTAATCAGCATCAACATAGATCTTGAACGTACCCGTAGCATTCGGTAGCAGCCACCCCGTCCATCGAGCACTCCAGTAGTCTCGGGGCATATCATCATATGGCGCGACCCCTTCCCAAGCCAGGTCGACCACCTCCTGCCTAGTGTATGGGAACACCTGGTCATTGTAATGACGCCGATCACTGGTCAACGCGACCAGTGATTGCAGGCCAGTTGCGCGAAAGTATTCCCCTAGCAGACCCCCTGGTTGGCCTAAGTCCACCACTATGCTGTAAAAGCCTGCCGCCTCCAGAGTTGTATTGAACACATAGTCTCCCGACCTAGTCGTCTCGTATGAACCATTCAAGCGAAGAACAGGGGTAGTCGTAGCAAAAAGGGGAGAATACTCCGCAATGAGATGGACATCAGTCGCGTTAATATGGTTCCTCCAGAAGTCACTTGGGTAGCACTTCCAGACTGACCATTCACCAGCAATGTAAGTCTGCGGAATGTCGCACTGAGTGCCGTTTTGATTCGCGAACGCCGGTACAATATTCACTCCTGCCACCGTCAGGTTTGCCGAGTTCATGATCTCTTGACCATTCACAGTAACAATGAGCAGTACTCGGCGACCGACTGTCGGAGCACCCAACATCAGCGTGTACGTCCCATTGCCATTGGAGCTGGAGTTTAGGCTTTGACCGTTCAGGCTGGCCACAACACTGGCCGTACCGCTAAGTAGATTATTCGTGTAATTATCTCGCAAGACCAACAACGCCGGTTCGTACGTCCCCGCGACATACATTTTCTTCACGTAAAATAACTCGCAGTTTTTCGGGTCCACACTACCAGGGAGAACCTCAACCTGGAATGGTCCCTGGACAAGCTGAGCGCTCGTGTTGAGCGCTTGCTGCCGGGACACGTCAATTTTATCGACCCGTACCGAGAGGAACCTACCGCTACCAGCCAGCCGCGGTGTTATAATGCAACGGAAAGCACCGGAGAGCTCGTGAAGACAAAGACCATAGTCGTAAGGCGCTGGGCCGATGGACACGGTTACTCCCACCTGAATAGATGGAAAATTTTGAAAATTATGTTTTTCCAAAAAATTCAAGAATGGTCAGGAAAATGATTCAGCAAGTAAAATTAGAGTTTGGAAAATTCATGCTGAATTCTCAGAAAAACAAAGCCCGCAAACTTCCCTGAGTTAGATAATACTCCGTAGATCGATACAACTAAGTTTCTCCTCCCAACTCACCCCTGCCTTAGGCTGTGTTATGATGTTCCCGAAGGTATCTCTCAGCTGCAACATGACGTTAACAGACACTCCGGCCTGAACCGTGCTCGGCGGGTCCACCGATTGCAGCACACTGGTCGGTCCAAACGGCGACGCCGAATTGGCCTCTCCCACAATGTCGTATGGGGAACCCAGAATATGCTCGCCGTCGAGTCGCACGTGAAGTCTGTTATTTCCCGCTCGCAAACTGGTGAACGTGAGCTCGTATACTCCCGTAGTCATAGTTGCCCGAGCCGGCAAAGAAAGTTCAAAATAACGACCAAAGTCAGCGGTCAACTGCGGCGTGTCGTCTAGTAGTGTCAATGAGCTCGTCACTGAGTAGTTCTTCCATTCACAGTTCAGACTTAAACTGAAGCTGGACTCCTGAGATCGTTCCACCACGAGGTTGCCGTACACATCCTTCACCGTCACCTTAACAACTTTAGGCACACCTGCCATGAAGTCTATGGGCCCAGCCAGACCGTCACTGACCACCGTCGTAGAGGCTGCAGGTGGTCCGGGGGACACGACCAAGGCACCTCCCGAATTGCCTATCTCCACACCGCTCGACTTGATCGTCACTGTATAGGTACCGACCTTGGTCAGAAGATAATGAACTGCGTAAAGACCCACAGATTCATCCAGGGGAGTCGAGACCACCGAGATGGTGCTCCCACTGTCGACCAAGTCCACCACAAAGACCGCTCCATTAGAATCGGTCATATTGTTACCCTCAGTATCTTGGGCTTGGATATAGAACACACTCGGGAAGCCAGCGGTCGTCTCAGTGAGTTGATCACCGTAGGCAAAGCAGTTGCGAGGGAGCAGATCGCCGACCGTAACCTCGATCGCGATAGGCATGCCCGTGATCGCAGGAGCCCGGAACATTCTAGAGGACGGTATAGGCTCCTTGACTTGGGAAAAGGAACTCCAATACAGCCTCATATGAGCCTCTCCAGTGAGCTCTCGGTATTCTAGTCTGATGTAGTGGTAGCCTCCAGCTGTGAGCAGGGCTTTACCCCAAAATCCACCACAACAGATATTCCACTTGTCGAATAGGAGCACATCATCTACCCACAATCTGACCATAAAGTAATCGACAAAATTAGAGCCACATGGAAACTGCAGTTTCGGCTAAATGAGATGAAAGTAAACTGTCTACAGCAGTGTGGGATAATATGTACATGGTCAACTACATGCGAAAATTTCGAGGAAAATTTTTGGGAAATTTTTATCGCTCAATGTACACTCCTACTCTAATTCGTATATAAACTCTTATAATCAGCGATGAGTCTCCCGAGCCAACATATATTGCTCCAACACTGGTCCACAACCATCCGATCCATTGACCCGGAGGATGTTCACCTGGCGTTATCATCAGCATCAACATAGAAGGTGTAGTCCTCTGAAAACTCCGACTGGATGAATCCAGTCCAGCGAACTGATACAAAGTCCGCGGCATACCCTGTAAGGTCGCCTCTCTCCCAGTCTAGTATCTAACGTGGTGCTCTCGCGGTTCAATTCAGAGTTGCCCAAGGCGGGAATTTCTCAGCAAGATTCATTCTTTGGAAAATAGGAAACATCCAGCTCTGAGAGATATAACAGTGGAGGGAAATATTATTAATGTGATGATGGCATTTACATGGGAAACTGATCGAAGAATGTGTTCCTAGCCATACGTGGGAAAAAATTCTAAATGAGTTCCTCCCCCGGGAACATTATAGGTTCCTGGGTGATTCTTACCATATCTGGCTGCTGTTTGGTCTCATGAGGCACACCATAGAGCCACTGATTATCCCAATACTGAGCCTGTAGACCACCTCGTTCGAGACTTCGAATCACCATGGTATATCTATGGAGTGTATTTTTCCTTGGGCAAATTCAAAAAATCTGCGTTTCTCGTTAACGAATGAGAGTTTTGGGCTGGAACTTTAACAGAGCATAGATATGATGATTAGCTATCATATACTAAGATGATACTGTAATATTCGTACAGTACGTCTGTTTGGGATGATCGAGTACGACTATGTTAGTCGGTATTGTCCCTGTAATCTCGTCTATTGTCTATTGTATAGTCAATCTTCGTGTCACCGAAGCTGAAATTTTGTACAGTGTAGGCCAATATGATATGCAAATGTGGAGAATGTGTGGTTCCCGGGATTTATGATAGTAAGCAACTTGTTGCTACCATAGCCTCGGAGACTAAGTCTCCAGACATGACCACTATCACAGTATATGTTCATAGCAATATTCACGTTGTTTATGCGATGTAGTTTCAGATCGGATTTTACTAATCTCAGAAAATAACCCACATTTTTTACATTTGCATATCAAATTGACATGCGCTGTATATACGCTCGCCTAGCTGTTATATTAACTGGTTTACCTTCCAACGACGGTCGGAGTGTAGTAGATGCTGTATTGTCCGTTACCACTGTCACTACTCCACGCCGTTATCGGTGCCATGCCGACAGGAATCGGATCAGGCTGAGTAGTGTAATTCGCATCGCCGGGAACCAGTCGCACCTAGTGCTCAAAAGGTCCCCGGTTCGATCCCGGCACACGACATAAGTCTACTTCAATGGTTTTTGTGACTTCATCCAGCTTACTCGGGTTCAACAACCGTAACACGAGGAGGCGGCTCCCATACTGAGTACCCGAGAAGCCCGTGAGCTCATTGGCACCAGACAGGGGGTCCACCGCTTGCACTACCACCTATGAAGACCAGTGTTGAAGGAATATACGTTTGACTTCCTCAGCCCCCTCGCTGAATATAGAGGTGTACAGAAACCAGCAAGAGTTCCTCGGAATTTTCATACTGTCACCAACACATGTAGTTGACCATATGCATATTTTCCTCCCACAATGGGCTCATATTGTCCCACACATACGCCTATTATTAAGAACCTTTCAAATGGCGATATAACCATAACGCTAGCGATGCCTTGATGTTCGAGACCGGCACGTTAGGATGAGCTCACCTGATTGCTGATGCCAGCTTGGACCACATTCGCATAGGACGTGACGGTACTCTCAGGCACGGCGAACACGTTCTTCAACATCACAGTCACCTCCGATGGGATGATGCTGGTACCGACTCTATTAGTGGCATAGACGCGAAAGCGATATGATATCGGGCTCGATAGACCGCAGAATACTTGAGAGTAAAGGTTGGGGTTCGGCACACACGGCAAGACCACTATAAAGTTGCCATCAGCGTCCATGTCTCGGGTCACCGAATAGCATGTTATTGGTGACCCTTGAGGGTCCGGGGCCGACCAAGACAGTTTAATACAGTCATAATCGTATTTCGTAAACACGGTGTTCTGGACCGTCCACACTGGCAACCCGGCAGCTGCATAAGTGACAATGTCAGAGGCCTCGCCAACTACACTGCCCGCAGAGGCGGTGCCCTCGCAGTAGTAGCGGCAGGTGACGTCAGGGGTAAGACCAGTAGACGTGACGGTGTTCCCACAAGGCGCATCGAGGATCATCGTAAAGGCGCTCCCTCCGGCACAGTCGTCTTGGTAGATCCGGCAAGCCGTGGGGGATCCTGTGGGTATGGGATCGACTTTCACCTAATCACAGTGAATCTCACGAGAAGTGGAAATGGAGTGGTAGAGAATGCGAGAATCGCGATCATTGCCCACCTCAATGACACCAGCAGTTGAGTTGACCAGCACTGGCGGACTACACTTGCCGATAGTCTGAGCCTCTACAGCTCTCAATGCATAGATGAGTACCACAACTCGGCCGATCGACTTGATCATTCCACGATGGTATGCAATTGAACGTCGAATGGTGTCGTGACAGAAAAAAGGTCAACACAAATGACTAAACTACTCCAATAATTCGCCTACAGTTGCGGTGTTGCAAATAAACATGATTCCAAGGAGTGCCACTCGGGAGTGCCTTTCATTGCAGTAGAGACTTTCAGTCGTACATACGTCTTCGTCGTTGTTTAGATAACTTCAACCTCACTACATCCGTACACCTACGTTGTTATCGATCTTGTTCGAAGTCTATACTAGAATTATAGTTATAGTTAGTATACTATCATAGCATAATTATAGTTTGAATTATAGCTTCGTGTGTAGACTCAAGGTGAGCAAGTCGGAAGTACGAATTCGATACAAAACGATCATACTCGCCTTCCGAACTTTCATCAATTTCATCATATAATCTTCGAAGGTGCCAAAAATTTCAGTCACATGTTATAAGGACTCCCAATCTCGACGGTCGCTCATTCGAACACACCATGCAGCTAGGAAAGCTCGGACCGAACCTCCTCCAACCATTGACGGTCGGTCCGATCCTATAGCCTCGTGCTGCACACTAATGATTTGCCACTAGATCTTCTGATGGCAATCTACCTTGGTATGACTAACACAACAGAGTGCTATAGGAAACACCTCAACGTTATGAATCAACAGTCATGAACTTCCACATCTCATGTTTATCAGGCTGATAGCCAGCGTCATTCACAAGACTAGTGTAGTGGAAGGCCTTGCTCCAGTGCATGTTCGACTTCACTGCTGATGGTTGGACGCAATAGATGTCAGTCCCCTTCGGCCCAGCATGGGGAAGATACCTATGAGCCGTGGAGCACAGCAATAAGAGGGCGACCGACTTGCCGATGAAGTGGGGTCCGTAGACTGCATATTCCAACATGTGATCGACGCTAGCATTGTGGCCAGGCGATGGTGCTCCTACTCGCAAACCAACTTGGAGAGCTTCCTACAACAATGTGATGCAAATTTCAATGGAATCAAACGAATCAATGCCAGTGTGAAAAAATACGTCAACATTTGTTGGTGATACTATTAGGAAATTTTAGGAGATTCTTGTTGATTTCTTTATACCTCGAATTTATACGTAACCCTTTTGTAGTAAGCGATAAAACTCCTCGCGCTCAGCTGCAGAGAGCGAACATATATTCCACCAACACTGGTCACTGCCGAGCAGTGGACCAGCCCGAGTGATCCTTACAGATCCCCTCGAGAGGTCAACACTATTGCCAGATTGAGAGTCGTTGGTCACAACCCATCGCTTCTGAGGCGTAATGATATCAATCGTGCCCGGGTCTTGAGAGCTCTTCATAAGGACCACACTCGTTGGTGACACTGGTTTGACGAACTGTAACAAGCCGGCACAGTCACCACTCCCATCGAGGACCTGACCATGGTCAAAGAGCCCCTTTCTCAACAATGTCAGTGACACTAACAAACTGATAGCACTATTTCACTGTTGTTTTTCGGCTTACTCCCATTGCAATATATCATCGGTGATAGTGGAGAATAATTTTTCGGGTTTACGTTTTTCCCTGAATTTTTTGTTTTAGATTTTCCTTCACTTTCGTTATGGTATGGTCTTCATAAGTGAATTAATTTCTTCAACTAGAAATACTATCATGTTGTTCTCTCTAATGCTACCTACTGCCCAACCTCTACCATAAATTGCTCAACTGCAAGCACTAATGGCGTTGACATCACTTGATCGTCAGTGCTGAATAGAGGTTGGCCGTTGATGTAATCAGAGTATACACCGTGGATGCCCGGGACGCCTCTCAGAGACTTTGATAGCATTGGTAATGCCCAGTGGTCATTACTCATCCTACATAGCACAGCGAGAGATCTCGACGTTGAAGGCAGTACGAGGGTGGTAACCTTACGGTGTGTCAACATCAAAACCAAGAAGAACATTCCTGGTCTGAGCCGGGAGGCTGGCAAAGATCTCCGCGGGGGACTTGTCGGGCAATCGATGAGCAGAGGGCAGCTGCATGATGCGAGGGTGATGGGAGATAGGTGTGTGGGAGAATAGCATTGAAGGGATGCCCGCCAGAGTTGTTAAAGCTTCGAGGTTCTTTCCGTTTATATATAATAGTAATAACTGAATAGTATATTGGAGTTTCACAACCCGTTTTACGCGAAGTGGCGAGATACTCGGTGAAAAACGCGATATTCGCGGAGATATGCAGTAGTCGTGAAATATGTTTTTCACTAGTGTTTTTCATACCACTAGGGTGGTGAAACTCCATTATTGTATTTATTTTATATTATCCCTGGTATCAACAATATATATTATTATG
>NW_003208985.1:44908-53250 GCF_000006405.1 Perkinsus marinus ATCC 50983 | reverse complement strand
ACTGGAGTTTCACCACCCTAGTGATATGAAAAGCACTAGTGAAAAATATATTTCACGACTACTGCATATCACCGCGAATATCGCGTTTTTCACCGAGTTTTACGCCACTTCACGTAAAACGGGTAGTCGTGAAACTCCATTGTGTCATATGCCGATACCGGTGCAAGTCCGCGGACTCGTGTAAAGGTCCGCAAAACTCCGAGAGGGAGGCACCGTTGGAGACGTTGATATGAGGCGACCTTATAATTCTCGTAAATTGTATGGGTCATTATTCTCACTACTCCATCACTGTATAGCTGAATTTTATTGACGAGCTTGTCATCTATAGCGTTGAGAACTCCGCATAGAATGAACAGGCTGCCACATTGGCTGTTTATCAATGCCATGCAACACGTACTATCGGAGGTATGTTCACTCCAGCTACCTAGCTGTTACCAACAACGATGATTAGCAATGATGCAGGATACTGCCGCTGCACGTGTCATTTCCTCCTGTGCACAAGGCTTCGGATTTCTCGCAAATGAAGAGTTTACGTGAAACTCTACGACGAAATATTTTCATGCTCCACAACCTTCACCTGTATCGACTATATAACTCACTACACAACTAACGTAGTGAGTCGTCACACGGCATCAGGTAGTCATGTGCCTCAACGAAGGGGTTTTCCCACGTATGGAGGTCCCAAGTTAACCCACTTACTGTTTCCACTTGGCCTGTTGTGGATGGAAAGCTCTGAAAGGTAATAGACCAGCTGAAAGAGAGGCAGTATTATGACAAGTAGTAGAATTACAAATAGAAGATAGACCGCTATTTGATAGCAGTCCAACGTGCGAGAAGGTAAATACCCACAACACTCCTCAGAGTGGTCGAAGCCTAAGAGCACCCCCGGGATGGTCATCATAGTTCATCCCCCCAGAGCTAGCAGCGCAGCTAGCGCAGATGTTATTGGCGTTTTTGGATTTTATTTGGCCAGAGAAGATACCTCGGCGTGTTGACTAGACCTTCGGCAGCGCTCCTGTCCTAGGGATCACACTAGGGTCGACCATGTGAATGCTAGCCTAGAGGTCCTAGGATTGGATAACACATGTAAAACTCGGCGATCCTGGGAGTACTCTCGGTGGTTGCGCACAAGTAGAGGAAATGCAAGTAGGTGCAAGAGAGCAAGATTTACACCTGCTTTAACTCGCGTGAGAGTATACGGCGTCGTCGAGTTGATAGAAATGGCGTTATTCTACGTAGTACGCGTCGTACCGGAAAATTTTCTGTTGATTAACATTTGTCTTCGTGCATTTTCCAAGACTGCCGTTTGTTCAACGGAAGCTGTTGATGAGTCTTTTGTTTGTGGCTTGTATAACCTCTATCTGGCATCACGTCGGATGTATAAGTTAGTTTACAAATTCGTATGTTGTAGGCCGCCTTGCTTCAATAAGCAGCCAGACGGAATTGTGCTTTCAGTTTCCATAAGGTTTGTTGATGGCTCAGGATAGCCTACCAACACCAGCTGAACAGGCCTTCATAACCTACCCCACGGCCACGGCCCCTCCTAGGGAGCTAGCAGGGCAGAGAGATGTGGTAATCAATGAGAGGGGACAAGAGTCATTAGTGGCATTGGTGATAATAATATCGTGACGTTGGGCTCAACTGTGTATAGTGTGTTGGTCGCTAGACCTTCCCACACGATCTCATAGCACTGTTGTTAGTTATATAGGAAGGCAGAATATCGTCGATCTGGAGGTGTGATGAGTTTTTTATGTTGGTGGTTTTGATGTGAAATGCGCCGCACTTTGCCATTTTCTTCGCTTATTTATTGCCCTACTTACATTATCCCATACTCAGCTTAGACTATTCCCTACTCAATTTTGACTATTCCTTACCTCACTTAGACTATACTCACAATATCTTTTACTTTTCTTTCACTATTTTCTACTTAACTTAGACTAAATCTCACTCTACTTAGACTATCCCCTACTTACCTCACTTCTCCTCCTTATAGGCTCATCAGAGGTACCGCATAGCAGGTGGTGTACTCATCCCTGCTGCTGCTTCTGCTGGTGATCGTGGTGACACGAGGGAGGCTACTACTACGGTACTACTGCTACGGGGATGATTATTTTTCTATAATATTGATTTCGTGTGGGGCCGTTATGCCAGCTATGATCTATAGTAACATTTAGAAATGTATTTGAGGAGTGGGGCCGCTATGCCAGCTATGAACTATAGTAACATTTAGAAATGTATTTGAGGAGTGGGGCCGCTATGCCAGCTATGAACTATAGTAACATTTAGAAGTATATTTGACGAGTGGGGCCGTTATGCCAGCTATGAACTATAGTAACATTTAGAAATGTATTTGAGGAGTGGGGCCGCTATGCCAGCTATGAACTATAGTAACATTTAGAAATGTATTTGAGGAGTGGGGCCGCTATGCCAGCTATGAACTATAGTAACATTTAGAAATGTATTTGAGGAGTGGGGCCGCTATGCCAGCTATGAACTATAGTAACATTTAGAAATGTATTTGAGGAGTGGGGCCGCTATGCCAGCTATGAACTATAGTAACATTTAGAAATGTATTTGAGGAGTGGGGTTGCTATGCCAGCTATGAACTATAGTAACATTTAGAAATGTATTTGAGGAGTGGGGCCGCTATGCCAGCTATGAACTATAGTAACATTTAGAAATGTATTTGAGGAGTGGGGTTGCTATGCCAGCTATGAACTATAGTAACATTTAGAAATTTATTTGAGGAGTGGGGCCGCTATGCCAGCTATGAACTATAACGTCGAGAAGTGGGGCGGCTATGCCGGTGGTTGAACATGTCACATACTCGACAAAAGATATTTCTTGTTTTTGAGGCGAAATGGGGGCCAGTTTAGCGATGCCCTTTTTAAAGGAAGCTCAATTTGGCGAATTGCAAATACAGTTCCACGCCATCATCAATTTTCGGGAAACCACATGCGGAACATCTACTCGTCGAATAGACTTCTGAAGGGTATAGGTGTCTAACGGTTTATCAGGGTGAGTTTCTCATTTACAGGCTGCCCAGTTAGTGTCAGCCTGAGTGTGATCGTATTGTTGATCGTAAACACACTAGAGAGGTTCGAAAGCCGATACTCTTTGTCGTACTGTGTGTCTCCCTTCAGCTCCCGAATGGCAACGTCACTGTGATAAGCGGCGGAGAGACGAGTCTTGACCGTATTGTCTCTGGTGGGGGAGCTCTCACAATGCCGACATCTAGGCCCATCGCGATGGTAATAGTGGACATTGGCTTAAGCCAAGCTATAGAGTAGTAGTGCTAGTCATCGGAACGCTAGGATCAGGAGTGGTAGTCATGAACAATTTAAATTTCTCTTATAGGAAGCTACCTTCGTTTTTGTCAGTAACTAGCCTTGTTTGCTCTGCTCAGGTATGTCCAGTATGCAAGTGTACAGTCGTCACGAGGGTCCACTATCGCAGTGGGGCGTGTACGCTCTTTGCAGCTGCCGGACTCTGTTGCACTTGTAATGGGCCTCGCTGGGAGAAATCGTTGGGAGTATATTCGCATTTTTTCAGTTCCCCTATTTTTTTGGTTACCTTTTTGCTGTTCCGACCTGAAGGACGTCATACACGTGTGTCCGAACTGCAGATCACCTATTGGAATGTAGGCATGGGAGGAGGGGAGGGGGGGGGAGTTAATTGACAATGGGAAAGTTGCATTGTCGGGAAGTTTGTAGTAATAGCGTCCTCGCGATATCTTGAAGATCGTTTCAAAGCTGGTGAATTGGACGGGTATAGATGATGGAATGAACTCGTGGTCTGAAAGGATTCTTATCGAGCTTGGTGATAGCACAGGGTGAATCGGTTGAGGCGGTTGCACCAGATTTGAAGCGTTAGAGTTTCACTTTCTTGACAAGCAGAGTGGAAGGGATGGAATGAATTGTCGTATTGATGACGTATATCATTCGCTGCGTGAAGGAGATACTATGCTAGTTGGGCCTGGTCGGGTTAGTCTCGAGATGGAAGTATGTGACATATTAACCAATTAATAGTAAATCATTGGAGTTCCACCACCCTAGTGATATGAAAACACTAGTGAAAAATATATATCACGACTACTACATAACGCCGCGAATATCGCGTTTTTCACATAGTTTTACGCCACTTCATGTAAAACGATTCGTGAAACTCCATTGACAAGCATGAGTACATATCCATATTTGATATTACTATGTAGTATATTTAATACCAGATGTTACGTTATTATCGATATACGAATAATGCATATTATACATAGTTGTGGGATTTCAGATACCATCGGGGCTGTTGCTGAAGATGACCACCACCTGTCTGTTTCTCGTATTTTGTAATTCCTAGGGGGAGCGGATGAATGGTCGGTGGAGGTTTGTAAGATGAGAACAGTTACTGGAATGGATAAGGTGTTGTGTTAGTAAGGGGGAGGTATGGGGTTCAATCCAAGTATCATGGAGATATTTTAAAATGAATTATCACCAATGATTGCTGAGATAAGAAGCCATTATATCGAGCCATGCTTGCTCAGGACTTTGGACATGTCCAGAACCGTTAATCCGACAGCAAAATATAAAGGATAGTAGCTTATTAACATTGGAGTTTCATCCGTTTTACGTGAAGCGGCGTAAAACTCTGTGAAAAACGCGATATTCGCGGTGATATGCAGTAGTCGTGAAATATGTTTTCACTAGGGTGGTGAAACTCCATTGTGTTGAATATTCTGCTCAGAACTTGGTGAGTATCTACTGGTCCTCGTTGTATAGAGGTTGGTAGCCTTATCTTGTTAAATGCAGCTGCTATGTACGTATGGAGGGTGAGGTGGTGGGCTCAGAGGAATCAGCTTGGTCAGCGTTGCCATAGCATGTTAACTCGTATTGTACTATTACTCTGTGGAGCTCATATATGAACTCATTTTGTCGTGAAATTGGTTTTTCTTTGTTTTATAATCACTATCAGTATTATTCATTTGCCTCCCCCCCCACCCCCTCTGCAATGGCCAGTAAAGAGGAACGAGAGGATGAGACATTGCGGCACGCAGTGTCAGTGAGTGTCAAGTGAATCACTCCAATTCATGATGATGCCCTTAGATGCTAGTATGTATGTATCGGGAATTCTTCACTTCACCACCTCCAACAGACCCCAGAGATGGTGTTGATATGCTGAGAGCAACTGCTCTATGTTTCCTCCATCTTTATTCGTTGTCCCAACCATACGCTATGCTCAACGCTGAAGAGCAGGAGGTGAGCTCGATAGTTCGATAGTCGTAGCTGTGATAGTAAAAATGTTGTGACAGCAAATTAGTATGTAGAGTGTGTGCCGATTTGATACTATGCAAATGTAGAGAATGTGCGTTTTGTTTTCCGGGATAAATGATAGTGAACAACTTGTCGCTGTCGTAGATTCGAAAGGTTACCTTCATCACATGTTCATACATTGTTTTTCGCGATCTCAGGAATAATGTACATTTTTTACATTTCCACATCAAATTTACACGCACTGTAATTCACGAGGATACACAAACTGTGGAAAAAAAATTTTCCCGAAAAATATTTCGCCTATAATTTTGTAAAATATCCTCTCGATAACAGCCTCATAAATCAAGCATGGCGACTCACCCGTGGAGCTCTGAAACCATAATTCCAAATGCAAGGTTTGAGGAAAAAATTTTCCTCTTGGTGTGAATGAGATTTTATAATATTGAAATAACAACTCGAATTACGCGAGTTCTCTCACCACACTTTTCTGAATCAGTCTATAATCCCGCTGGTGCTGGCCTGTATTTGGCTGGCATTTAAGGTGACCGACTCGAGTGAGAAATATTCCCTACGTATGAGGGACCTCATCCGGTCTCATAACAGGTAGGCTCTCGGTGAGTATGGAAATAGATTTATTTTCATTAGATGGGCATCAGCGGTCCGACGTGTCAAAATGCGAAAAGGAGAGGTGGGGAATGGAATGGCTTTAATTTTGCAACAATCCGTTTCTGGCCTAGCTCTACTATGTGCAACAATGTTCGTTACAAACCAACAGATGTTCTATTTGACTTCCCAAAGCGGTTTGGCAATCGCCATTTTTCCGGTGATGAATCGTAATTCTGAGGTGGTGACAAGCGCCAGTCAGTCGCAGAAATATGACTCAGCCGCGCGC
The DNA here is from genome assembly GCF_000006405.1 of Perkinsus marinus ATCC 50983. Taxonomy (NCBI): domain Eukaryota; phylum Perkinsozoa; order Perkinsida; family Perkinsidae; genus Perkinsus; species Perkinsus marinus. Next base: position 47,094 of record NW_003208985.1, on the reverse strand, counting down.
CCCCCTTACCCCCATCCAATGTTGGCTCTAGACACAAGTATTGAGTGCTCGGCTCTAGGAGTCCCAACATTGGAGAGGGGATGAGGGGATTATCAATTCATCATAGTCATGTTTTCTCTCTGCGCGTTGACTCACTTTTGCGTTTGCATGGCGACAGGATTAAGTGGTTGAAGCGATCTCTGGAATTTTCGCTGCAGTTTAGTGAAGAAAAATCTCGGTTAAAGATTGTGTTGAATGATCACCACGACTTGGAGTGTAAAAGGGCGTATTCTTAGGCGGGACAGGTTGGAGGAGTAACAGCAGTGAATCCACCTGAAGAGGAGATACTAGAAAAGATATGCGTGATGGTAGGGGTGCGGTATGTGGTGATGGGCAGTTTTCGAGAAATATGTGTTTATTTTCCAGAGCGGATATCGGGAGTTTTCTCACTAATTATGGGAGTATTCATACGAATTAGTGTAGAAGTTTTTATAAATCAATGAGAATATCCCGAAATTTTATCAGAAATTTCATATTGTCACCAACACGTGTAGTTGACCATGTGGCTGTTGCCCACGCTGATGTTGTTATCATCAACAATGGAGTTTCACGACTACCCGTTTTACGCGAAGTGGCGATGAACGCGATATTCGCGGTGATTATCACCGGGTGATATGCAGTAGTCGTGAAATATGTTTTTCACTAGTGTTTTTGATATCACTAGGGTGGTGAAACTCCAGTGTAGGGAAGCATGCAGATGATCAACTACACGTATTTATAATAATGAGGAATTTCTTATTGGTCTTCATAAAAGTCAAATGCCTTTAGTCGTGCGCAGATTTCCATGATACTGATGAGAAAACTTAGCTGAGGAAAGCAAGCATATATTCCCCTTCCTAGGCTGTCATTGATCGTCCTTCACATTCAGGAGGGAGTTCTATTGAGAATATCAAAGTGCCGATTCGACAACGATTGGGATCGGCCTGGACGAGCATTGGGAACCATTCTGGCTTCGGTGAGTTATGGTCAACCGTCGGAAAGGAATTTCGATTTCCTAGTATAATGTTAAGGAAGGAATGGATATCATTGGAGTTTCACCACCCTAGTGATATGAAAAACACTAGAGAAGAACATATTTCACGACTGCTGCATATCACCGCGAATATCGCGTTTTTCGCAGAGTTTTACGCCATTTCACGTGGAACGGGTGGAACTCCATTGAAGTTTCATCCGGTTCACGCGAAGTGGCTCAATACTCCATGTGAAAAACGCGATATTCGTGAAGTGGAGTTAATGGAAAACGGTTCGCGAATAATACCGAACAGATCACCTAATTTTACGTGAAATATTTCACGCGTTTCACGCGTTATTCACTGGGAACATGCGTTTTTCGCGAAGTGAAATGTGAAATATGTTTTTCATATCACGAGTGGACCTGTATTGATTTTTGTGGGTTTTCAGGTTATCCCCGTTGGCGTTTCTCCAGAAGTTCGCAAGTCTGTTATCAGCAAATCATATCAACTCGCGAACTCATCTTATTTGTCACCTAAAATAGTTACCCAAAGGAGTGGTAAGTTAACTGCTTTTTAAAACACTTCTCATCGTGTCACCACAGGTGAGCTCATCGGTGTTGCATGTGCTTTGTTATCGTTTCGTTTGCATGGGGTTACCCCTATTCATCAGATGGACGTTGTGGGAGGAAAGGTAGGTAAAGTCGTTTGCTGCTATCTTGCATTTACCCGTTTTCTCGTAGTATTCAACTTGGTATGAGCCGTTTCTTGCTGAGCCCTGTAGAGGTGAGGAGGTAGAGGAAGTCGCACGGGAAGTGGTGCTAGCGTGAGCAAATTCATTGTGTCGTTAAGCTAGGAAACTATCGCTTGGTCAGATTCAGGCTCAACGAGAAGACTGCGGAAATAACAGCAGCTAATGTGGTTACCCCACCGTCCTCGTCGTTTGTCGAACAACCATCTGTTCCTCAGAGTGATACTCACGAATTTCAATGAATTTTCATTTTGTATTTGCGTTTTCCGAGTATGGGGAGGAAAGGTAAACGCGACGAGATCGACACTACTTGGAGCTCTGGTGTTAATATTCAGTTGGTAACTCCTACGGAGCTGTTCTCCCATCATACACGTATCGACAATGTTGATGTGGAGAAGAGCACTCTCACTCTGTTGTTGAATGATCCTACTTGTGTGTAGCTTGAA
>NW_003208985.1:38323-44808 GCF_000006405.1 Perkinsus marinus ATCC 50983 | reverse complement strand
CGAGAATTACCTTTTTTTCCTCAAACGTGTAGTTGACCATGTGCATATTTTCCTACACTATTGGACAGTTGCTGTTAGACTATATATATGGTCGCTGAACTACCGCGATGCTGTTTGAAATTTCTTCGGAGTCTTGATGATAAGTTCGTGTCATTTGTGGGGATATACACTGAAAGCGTCGTGAATAGCGAACCCCTGCACTCTAGTGTCAAATTTTTCGAATTCACCTCACGATTTTCATGCCTGTTTTAAAAAAGTGAATGTTGTCTCTCAGTTCCTCTACGTGCGGTCGGCTGATGACTGGTATTCCGTCATCGCCGACCTCCCCACGGGCGGAAAGCTCCTCCTCGGCCCCGCACCTGTGTTCGCGGTAAGTTAAATCTGAGAATGTCCCATGCTGCTGTCACGATGTGTGAATCAACTGTGTTTTGGTATCAACATTAATAACTTTATTGGAGTTTCAACCGCGATATGAAAAACATAATTCACGACTACTGCGTAGTGTGAATATCGCGTTTTCCGCGGAGTTTTACACCAGTTCACGTAAAACGGATGAAACTCTAATAAACTTCTGGTGACAGCCGTACTGTGAACACTACTACAATTTAACGTTAAGTGAATCCACATTGTCGCTACTCTTTGCAATAGAAGTACAACTCCTGGGGTATGTAGTGTGAAGGACTTCTCCTGCTCGGAAATCCCAAGCTGAATTGAAATGTTAGAAAATTCCACCAAGCCGCTGTGAATGTGACCACAACAATGGTGAAGTTCTCGCTCGACTCTGTCTTAGTATGTAGGCGTGAAACTGTCACAGTTTTTGGAGAGTGTACTCGTATCGTTGTAGCGAATAGCGTATTGATAAATCATGTTCCAACTCTTAGTGAGTGACGCGAAATAAAATTTCTAGACTATTTTCCAAATAAATTTGGAGCACTGTATTAGAAGCAATATTGTGCGGCGTAAAACCCAGGCTTCCTGTCAATCCCCCTTACTCGGCGTTCACCAATATTCGTTCTAGTGTGGATACTATGAGATTTTATCGGTACTTTTCAGTCGATGCGTGAAGCCCTGGTGGAAAAGGCAGGGGTGACAGTATTTGTTAGCACACTGAACAGGGAGTTTGGAAACTCTTCGGTGGAGTCGCGGTCATTCCCCATGATTGATTTCGTCTCGCCAGAGTTGCACACTGTGGAAGCCGCTGTCGAGTGAGACAATCAGTTGATCATAATCTCACCATTTTACATCAGTTACATCGATGAACAGTTAGAAGCTGGCAAGTGTGTTTACGTCCATTGTAAAGCAGGGAAAGGGAGGTGAGTTACCGCACCACTCAGTTGAATAGTTTTATCGCTAATTATATGAAATTTACATACAAATCCATGTAGAAGTGTACACGAAATATTCCCCAAAATTTGCATATTGTCACCGACACATGTTCATATGCACTTTTTCTCACACTGTGTCAGACGGTCGGCACTCTACAGTGTGAACCAAACCGTTATGCAAATCACCTTTCTCAAGCTAACTTGTCCATTTAGGAGAGTTTATCAATGAGCTAGTGAGAGCAGTCGATCAGGTCTGGCACAATCGTTATTTGTTGGCTTATGCAGCATTTCCGCATGTCCCCTGAGGACGCTCAGGAGTATTTGCTGAAAGCTAGGCCGCAGGTTCTCAAGGTAAACTTTTATTCCCAACTTTACTAAGCTTCATACCACACCTTCTCAATTTCAAGTTCATCGAACGGAATTGGAAAAAAATGGAATTTGTTCTTCCATGTGTTGAATTTGTGATAGAAAAGTGAGTGTCAGTGTTGGAATATATGTTCGCTATCCTCAGCTGAGTCTAGGAGCTTACTCACTAATCGTACGGGCTTATATATACTGCGTAGGGATGAACAGAAACCAATGAGAATTTCCTGAAGAATTTTCCAAATTTCCATATTGTCACCAACGCATGTTGTCGAGGATGTGCATATTCCCCCCACACTGGGAGTAGTAGTATGTGGTAGGGCTAAATAGTATGATATTATGAATATGAAGATGTCTATATTATATTGGAGTTTCACAACCCGTTTTATATGAAGTACTTGGTGAAAAACGCGATATTCGCGGTGAGATGCAGTAGTCGTGAAATATGTTTTCACTAGTGTTTTTCATATCACTAGAGTGGTGAAACTCCATTATTGTATTTTCACACTTATATATATAATAACTAATATGTGTCTCGCGCACGGCTAAGGCCGGTGTGAAAATGATGAAGAATAGATCAATTGACAATCTTCTGATTATCATTATCACTGTCGCGGTACAAGGCGAACGATGTGATCCACCACAGGGCAGCCTCCCAAAACACCTCTAGCAATGTGAATAATACTCGTATTATAGTAGTTGACATGTTTAAAGGTCCACTCTCGTGAAATATAATAGAGTTTCACCCATTTTACGTGAAGTGGCAAAATGCTCTATAGAAAAACCGACATTCGCGCTATACAGTAGTCGTGAAATGTGTTTCACTAGGGTGGTGAAACTCCAATAAATGAATCATCATGATAATAACTACTAATATTGAGATTATGATGTATAACATTTTACCGTATCGTCAATGATTGTTGTTGTTGGCAGCAGATCTGATTATCGGATTTCGATATAGCGTATACTAATAAGTGTTTCATAGTAGGTTCTCTACAAACGAGAAGTGGTACGAGAATACTATGAGAAGCACGTTGCTGTTAATAAATAATGCTTCTATCACTCGTTATACTGTTGAGGATATTAGTGGAGTTTCACGACAAGATTTACGCTGAAGTGGTGTGAAACGGGGTATGCAGTAGTCGTGAAGTATGTTTTCCACTAGTGTTTTCCATATCATCAGGGTGAAACTTCATTATAACGTGGCTGTGGAGTACGAGATACGAGTCAGACTCGTGAATGCCGTGAGAGAACTGAATCCTAATGACCCAATACCACTAGTCAAACACAAAGACACGCCTCGTATCGAGAGCAATAGTGTCAGGATTAGATAGGTTAACAAGAGTTATTAACAAGTAGTTCTTAACTTATGATCAATACAGTAATCATTGAGTATACGCTAGGCTAGCAAGGGGGACAAGTAGCGGAGGAAAAACTGTATCGCAGTTTTTCTATAGGTGAAACCTCGACGGAGAGTGCCTGCCCACATCGGGATAGTGCGGATCTCCCAGCGCTGAGGCGGCCGAGAACTTGCCCGTTTCATTCGATCATGTCCAGAGTGTGCCAGCCTCTACAAAGAACACGAGCTATACTCGGGTCTTTGTTCATATTTTTTTCCTTTGCTTTTTGCTTCTCTTGATTTCTTTCATTTAAACCGAGGTCTAGCGAGAGGTAGTTGTTCATCTCTGGCCTTGTTTGCGTTAGAAAATCGGCCACGAGAGATCATCCACCTTGCAGTTGCCGAAAGCCACAAATCACGGACCCAGTTTACGGCTTCCGTGTTGTGGTTCTCGACCACTGCCCCTCCCGAACTCGCAGATCAGAGGTTTCAATCACAAGAATCTGAAAGTCTTAGGAGACACTTGTGTACAACATTTGCTCACGAATAGTAATCTGTAGCATTATCGGGTCAAGTTAATTCTCACCGTGAAATGTTAATGAGAAGGGTTAAGCATTAAGTATATGAGTGAAAAACAAACTATTGGCAAAAAAGTTATTTGACCTGGAAACGCTGTAGAACCTAAAGGTAATGTTTTAGCCGTCAACTAGAAGTAGTACAACATCGATTGCGATTAGCGTATAAGGATCACAAGTACGTAGGGGAATATTTTGGGATGGTCAAAGACAGCGTTTCTGAAGTTGCTGATTAGCGTGAGAGTGTCAGTTCAACGTCCTCCTCAAGTTGATGCTCGGAACCACGCAAAAAACCGGATGAACACATGTGGGAAGCATGATCAGTTAACTCTGATGAATGGGGTGCATCCAGAGAGCAGCCCGCAAGGAGTTGCGTGCACCTCCACGATATTGCTCAATTTTTAGAAGTTGGCGAGGTTCCCTCCACTGAGTTTCAGGAGCACTCCCAGAATCGAGTTCTGAATCCAATCCTGTGATCGCTCATGAAGCTCAGGGGAGGTCTATCGTACACGCCGTTGGAAGACCACTGTTCACTAGTAGTGAATCGCTACTGTTTAGCAGCCGCGCTCACAGAGTCAGTGAGTTTGCAGTGCAGAATAGAACACGTAGTTCTAACAGAGCGTAGTAGAACCAGTAGTCCCAACAATTCTAGTCATCATAACAATAACAATATTGTGGTCGGATCTTGCGATGGGGCGCGCGCGATCTGCAGGCTCGCCAAAAACGTATTCACGAGTCACTTCGCTCCGCTAAGAAACACTCGCGCGCGCCCCGGTAAAAGGTTTGTGAATTTCTTCGGAACCTGCAACACGTGCCGAGGGCAGGTGGCATTATTATTACCTTTGCTGCCGACTTGTTCTTTTCCCTATATCATGCCGGCTGTCGGGAGGAACACTAAGATGCAGCAATGGCTGAACTATCGAGTCAGAGTCACTCTTCACGACGGCAGAATTATGGTAGTAGTAATTAGTCGTTAATAGTTGGAAATCGGCTATGGTCAGATCGGACAGTTCATGGCTTTCGACAAGCACATGAACTTGGTTTTAGCCGACACTGAGGAGTTCCGAAAAGTAACGCTGTTTTTGAAATTGTCTTAATGTGTATATGAATGCACAGGTCCGATCTAAGGGGGAGTCGGGTCTCGGTGAGGAGAGGGAGGTGAAGCGGATGCTTGGGCTGCTGGTACTGGGCGTAGTAAGGTTAGTCGTGGTTGTATTTTCATCGCAATAGATTTTACGTGGGGAAAATATTATATCGATGACTGCTGAGGCGCCGCCGCCAAATGTGAAGAAGAGTGAGGGGCCTTTGGTAGTGCAATGACGATGGTAACCCCGTCTCGGGCGAGTTTGGCGTTTTAGGCTGGGCCTGGTCGTGGACATGCAGCTGGTCGCGGTGTACCAATCGCGCCCTTGGGTCAGGCACCTCAAGGCCTTACTGGACCGGTACCACTCCTTCTTCACATCGTCTTTGAATCACCCTCTCTTCTCGACAGATACGTGGTGTAGGTGGCCCTGCTCCTGCCCAAATGGCCCCTGGTGCCCCTCCAGGTAGGATGGAATCTTCGTAGTGCGTACGATGGTATCTTTGATCGATTAGGAATGCCACCAATGCCTGGCTTCCCAGGGATGCCTCCACCCCCTCCTGGAATGATGCAGGGCATGCCCGGGGTAAGATAGTACCACTACTGCTGCTTCGCTCCGCTCAAGATTGTATCTATTTCAGCATCATTGAGCGGTAACGTGAGTCGACTTGGAAAGTATCTTTGATGATCTGGAAAGTAGACAAACTCGAAGGAGTCTCTGAAAGCAGTCTGTAGTGTTGTAGTGATGAATTACGCAGTCGTACAGTACTACTACTCCTACTTTTCTCCCCATGTTCGGCGGTGGTGACCTCGGTGGTTTCGGTGGCTATGGAGGCTTTGGAGGTAACAACGTAATGCAGCTCGCCTAGTAGACGTGCTACCTGTGATAGAATTATACTAAATATGATCATCATAATGGAGTTTCACCACCCTAGTGATAGGAAAAATATATTTTCGAATATCGGGGTTTTTCCACAGAGTATAAGGCTACTTCACGTAAAACGGGTGAAACTCTAATCTCCTCAAGGTTTCGGTGCCTCTCAAGGAGGAGGCTTTGGTGGTGGTGGCGCTGGGATGACCCAGAGTATGGCCGGGGGCCAGGGTGGCGGCGGCGGCTTCTATAACAGTCCAGGGAGACGTACTATAATTCAAGTCAGAGTCGGCACTGGCAAGGCTGCTGATCCTGTCAGAGTCTGTTGTTGGAGGCTTCGGTCCGGTCTCGCCTAGTACGGGTCGATCCAAGTCGGACCCCTCCGCGAGGGAGTCTATGGGGCTTATACCGGTCACAGCAGCTATGGTTATCAACGCCTTTAAGGAGATGGAGGTCGGCGAAGCGAATTTCAAGTAGTATATACGATCTTATGGAAGACCACGGTGCTGATTATAAGGTTTCATGGTAAGGAGGCGTTTATGATAGAGATAGTGGGAGCGGTCATAGACGTGCAGAGGAGGGCTGACAAGTAGTATACATATTTGTCACTAAAATCGAAGAATATGTCACTATAATGACCAGTGATGAGTGTTGTTGTGACCTGAGTTGTTGTCCCTATGAGCGTTCCTGTAGTGGTATGGAGTACACGATCGATGACGGCACTGGATGTGTTCGGGCCACACGATTCGTTGAGAGTAGTTTGTCGGCGATGACAGGTAAAGGGGCTGGTCTTATAAGGTCTTAGTGGTTTGGTTCAGATGCTCCTGTTGATGACATCGTGTTGGACAATACGTGTCAGTGGTTGGTCGCCTGCGACGCTTCTCTTCGGGAGAATACATCACGGGCTCACATATTGAGCCCATATCGACGT
>NW_003208985.1:25974-38223 GCF_000006405.1 Perkinsus marinus ATCC 50983 | reverse complement strand
TGTAGGTCGATGTGTGGTGATGATGATGATGGTTGGTCAGATAATCAACTATTGACAGCTCTAACTGATGATGGGCAGCTCTACACCACTGACGATGACGATCATTTCAAGATGTCCGGAGCATAATAATTAGTCCCGCCGATTTTCCCATCGCTTGCAATTGTCCCGCTACATTTGCTCGCTCTTTAGTTTCCTTTACGACATATTGAGTTTGTCAGTGGAGGTTCTCGCGTATGGAGCCACCGCTGGTACTCACTTCACTCATGGTGATGTCAACAATCGATGGAAAGAATTCTGAAACAGTATCGAGAACACGCTTCGAGAGCTGGAACTAGTCAAGACTCTTGTTGACGCAGTGTTGGATCTAGATTTCCTAGCAGTGACGAATTGAGTGAATAATCTCTATCAACTTTGTTCAGCATTCAAGGCCGCTGGCGAAATCTCCATGAATTCACAGGGAATTGAGGAGTATACGAACAATTTGGAAAGAGAGGAGTCATCAAACAGAGAGATGCCACATTGTCTGAGTTTTGGAAGTACACCTTTCCCTGTGCAAGTTTCAAAGTTGGAAGGTTGGATGCGTATAGTTATTCTCGGATGTGTAGCTTCAGCTAACTCGAACCCTGGGGTGACTGGTGGCAACTCAACCCCTCCGCCTCTCGAAGATGGAGCCTCAAATAGGTTGTGTGAGTTGGGCATCAGAAGATGGGGAATGAGAGTCTATACAGAAAAAAGGTAGGGTGATAACCCATTGCGGTGCCGTAAAGATTTAGCAAACAATACCTCATGGAAATGGGTGCAATGAACGGGGCCGATCGTGCACGAGTCACAACCAGCGTCGCGATATTGCGCGCGTGAAGAACGCAAGATCATTAGGGAAGCCCTCGGAGTGGAGGATCGACACATAGCCGTCCCTAGTATGGGTCGGGTCCTACACTGCAGATGAGATAGTGTCAATCTTGGACCCAACGAATCAAAAATGAATACTGTCCGAGTCGGACAGCCCCTTCCACCATATGCAGGTGACGCGCCCTACGCGGAAGCCTTTGTGACCTACTATCGTCTGATCGCACACTCCGGGGTCTCCGCACAACGTGACGCAGATTGCTGCTCATCGAGCAAAGATTTTAGTCTCTTCTAATTACTTCCAGTTGACAGCCCTCTCATTGATGTCTATCCTTGCTACCCGAAGCCCTGCTATAAGTTCTGTTGTACATTATCCGCGGTGTAACGAATATGACTTTGCTGCATTGTAGTGGAGCCAGCCTCGCACGCATACGTCAAACGCACAATGGCGAGCAAGCGTGGCCCTAACGAGTCATCGGCTGTGATACTGGTGATAGGTAGTCCATCATAGTAAATAATACCAACTCACTAAAACTAACTCAGCATCACTATTATAGTGATGCTGAGTTCATACTCAGCAACTACATAGTGGGTACGGAAATAAAAAATTTTGCACTTTCTCTGCGCGCTTCTTTCCGGCGCATAAGATAGTCGTCAAATCAATGATTCAAGGACTTCGATTTCGACAACACAATCGCGAACTTCGAGTTCGAAGATGAGAGTATTACTATCATTTCGACGGTCGTAGCTTGAGGGATGCACTGCTCTGCCACGCCCTCAACTTGTAGCTATCTGTAGCTCACTCAATGTGGGTAATGTTCATTTCCGTGGAGATGTAGAAAAATGCAGTAATAATGTTCATGTTATGAAATTTCGTTGCGCATCACTAAACTGGTTTGTGCCTCTATTGAATTGGCCTGGGCGTTACCCAACTCCGGGCCCCATCGAGTTTCTCTGATGTAGTCTTGAAATGGTGTAGTTCTGGCACACTTGGAAATGTGGATGGCTTACGATGGCTTGCAATGTCACTGGTAAGAGCGAGTCGACTCTTGGCCCAAGAACCATCAGCGATGATCGTATCCGCTTGATTAGTGAGAACAACAGCCTCCGTAAGTTCGCCCAACATAACGTTGGAATAAGGTCCACTGGCCAGAAGCAGGATGACCATATTCTCGAATAGCATGAAGTAAATGCCTGACGTGACCTCGCACATTTTCAGGTACAGAGCGTGATCAAGTCGATCGATCCTAACCATATGAGTGGTTCAGGAGACGACGATCGATAGAAACACAGACACGCAAGTATCCAGCGCTAGGCAGATGTGCAACAACCTGTTGCCAACAAGTTTGCCAAGATATGAACCAACCTCTCGAGCGAACGACGGTTGCGACTCGTCAACCTCGGATTCAAAAGGTTCAAGAAAGGCTTCCAAAAGATGACGCCGCGGCGAGAATCCACGACACCATGCGTTACTGCTCGTGGGCCCTCGGCCCGTTTGACACTCGGACCCCGACTGTCGGGGACAATCTCGAGTCGAGATTCCAGCCGAACATGGCATTTCTCAGTGCATTCACAACGGCACCAGAAGTTCCGTCTTGCCTTCTTGACCTTTGCCAGGATAATATACCCAAGCGAGGGAGACATATGTTCGACAGTACGGTACTGCCAGTACCCGAGTTAGCACCACAGCCCTCAATAGGTCCGGCTTTCCCCAATTTCCTCGAACAAGCCGCTGGTCAGCCCTCGATCCTACCTGAGCCGGAGGATAATCTCAACTCGGGCACGAAGTGATCAGAGTTATGATAATCACCATGGGATAGTGAACATGCCACGACGACTGCTGTAGCATTGAGACCCTCAAGTGAGGGATGCCGGCTGTCTTGGCTCCGAACCTCTCACGCTCAGCTTGATTAGCACCGGCTTCGGGACGGACGAACCCTCTCAGTGTAAAGTGACTCTGACATATGTGACTCTAACATCGCCTCCTTCAGGAGACCACGGACACAGCGAGAAGTCCTGTCATCTCCTTCACCTTTAGCAGTACTAGATATTGTAGAAGCCGGTGACTGATCAGTTTCCCTGGGGCGAACACCACAACGGATGGGTGGGGGAGAGACTCCTCAATATCTTATAGAATATAGCGGGACGAGCCAGCTATGCAAGACTTGCAAAGCTGGCTACCACTTGCATTGCAAGTGCAGGCTCTGTACTACAGAGTATTAGCAAGGCAACTATCAATACTCTGAGTCTCAGAATCAGGGTCTGAGTATACTCGCTAAAAGGCTCGTATATCTATGCCATCTAGAACACTATATCGGGCTGGAATCAGGTACTATAATTGTACTGAACTTCGTATTGGAAGAAATCAATACCAGCCTATACCAGAAGGCTACTCGACGCACGTTTCGTCTTGAGTCCGGAAATAAACCTGAGTGCTAAAAGCGCAGTGAAACCTCAGAGCAGCACCGCTAGCTAAGTCGTTGACGCATCTTCAGCTCGAGACTCTGAGGTTTGTATGACAATCTCGCTTCGCCACGAACAGTAGCAGTGGGACAGGCCAATGTCATGGAATGGAAATGCCTCAGGATGAGAGTCAAGATCACCACAGCCTCCTTGATGGCCATGTTCTGTCCAGGGCATTGGCGAGGCCCTCCACCGAATGCTAGATGATCACGTACACGGGCTTGGTCTATCGAGGAGCCGCCGGGGAGAAGCCAACGCTCGGGACTGAGATGAATAGCATCCTGGGACTAAGTGGAGAGGACATATATACTTGAAGGTTTTGCCGCCCTGAGACTCCGTAATCATAACCTTGCGAAGGAGGGTCATCACATTTGTCCCGGAAGGGATCTGGTGGCCGTTAAGCTCCGTGTCATGGGTACACTCATGGAGGAGGAGCACAGCCGGTGGCTCCAACTGAGAACCGACCCTTACATTCGATTTGCCAGGGACTCACCCTGAGGGCCTCGAGTATACAACACTTGATATAGACTAGCTCCTCCAGATCCTCTATCGTATCGGGATCATGCCCAAGGCCATCCACCTCGGCCCTGGCCTTGTCCTGTATTCCAGGGTATAGGGCCAGATAGCAGAGACACCAGGCGACAGTCGTAGCGGTGGTGTCACTACCAGCAATGAGGAACCTGATAATATCCAGCCCATATATGGCAAAGCAAGTGCAAAATGAAAGAACGGGGACTTACGTCATAAGGTTCCCTCGCAGGTCGGCTTCGTCGAGATGCAGAAGTTTGTCGAGCAAGTCGCGTCTTTCCCCTCGTTCTCCCGCGTCCCGCTCCGCTCGGCGTTTGGCGATGATCTCATCACATATTCTTCTCAGTTGCTTCGCCCCAGAGTGCATCTAATAATGATAATCGAGCGACGACTTTATCGTCGGGTGAGGTGTCTACCTGTCTAATCATCGGATTGAGATTCCATGGGAACCTATCTCGTGTCGTCCATGCTATAGCACTACGTTGGGCAGCGTAACCCGAGCCCAGCAATAGCTCTTCCATCGCTAGCTGCAGCTCTCCGGACTGTTGTCCGAGAGACACACCTATCGAAGAGCGTGGAGTAAGATCTCGATACTGTCTCGCTGAGACGGTATCATTGAATTTTTAGTTTCTGAGTAGGGTTCGCAAAGCATGCGCTCAAATCGGTGCCCACCATCTGGATTCACGAAATTATAATCCTTCCCGAGAGTGGTGACACATAAGATATCCAAAGTGCAGAGGGGAAGCCATCCTGTGGGGCACCATACGATGACACCGTCTTGACTGAGGGACTTCAACTGTTGTATCTGCGCTGCAGATTTTGCACAACGGGACCTAAGGGATGGCAATCCAAACTTTACCAGCCTCAAGGCAACTTTGGACATATCGGGAATCATAGCCGATGAGTTGATGTCGTTGAATGCCGGCGCACCCAATCGTCTATTCCGCCTCCACACTTCACCTTCTGTAGTAAACATACCATCCACAGGCACAATCTTGTGTTTATTGAAGGGCTTTATGTAGGTCTTCGGGCGTGCATTCAGAACTTGTCGAATAAGCTCAGGATCAGATACGACAATCATGTCTCCACCGACGAATCTGAGGAGAGAAAAGACTTAACTTTCGCATATTCGACAGTATTCGTGTGTTCCTCACCTCATGTGGTAAACACCACCGTAGGTATCAGCATAGATCTCCGAGGCGTAGTAGAGGTGATCCACTGACTTCGGGATGAAGCCGAGGACCGGAAGAAGCTAACGAAGGCAGAAGGACTTATGAATGGAGAAACGAAAGCCGATCTCACATGGTTTGGTCCACCAAAGAGTGCATGGAGATCCACCCTGGTACGCTTCATGCGCTTAAGAGCCTTCAAGGCGATTAATGAGGCCACACCAGCGACGATGATCAGACTGCCGTGCCACCGGAAGAGCGATCGGCACTTCACCATGAGGTCCTGCACACCATGGAGGACGGGTTCCATGTTTAATACTCAATCCTGTACTGAGACGTTCAATGCTGATGCGACGTACCCAACGCTTGAACCGGCGATAGCAGCTGGTCGCTTTATGCTAGAAATATGATTGGAAATTCCATTCAAAGTCGGCCTAAAACTCTGACTGTGATCTTGCTAATTCTCGCTTCATACAGTCGGGAAGCGACGCAAGCAAACGAGCTCCATCGACTGAGGGGTGTGAATGCCCAAGGCATTCACTGGGTGCTCACCCCGGGTGCTAGTATCTACTCCACACACTGGGTGCTTCGTTCATCAGGGCATTATGCCCTGATGAACGGAGCACCATGAGGGCTCACCCCTATCCAGGGGAGGAATCTTCCCGGAGGATAGGCTGATCAGCGCAACTGTGTTCCGGGATTCCCAGACTGGGAAGCTCGGGGATCCTAAAGCACCCGAGTTGGGGACAGTCTTGTAATCCCACCGGAATTCGACATCACAATAAATGAGAAATGCCTGCACGCAAAGGCGTTTCTAGGGAATGAAAGGACCGGGGGTGTACCTACACGAGGGGGGGGGGGGTTGCCGAGATCGTCGATGCCATCAACAACTTGTGCGCACGTCAACATGCGGGCCGCATGTGCGTCGCGAGGCTAGATAACGCACATTTTGCACCGAGAGTTCATCGAAGACTTCGAAGTATAAAAAGCCTTAATAAGGCTCACCAACTACCCGTTGGCCAGAGGCATAGCACAGCTAGTGTTCCGTTAAAATGATACCGGCAATCTAACCAAGGACGCGGGTCTCGCTTGCCAGGGATATGGTCATCGTATGTTTGTAGTACAAACATGCAAAGGCCGTGTTCCTGGCAAATTTTATACTTGCGTGCATGACGAGTATATACGTTTCACCGTATGGAATCACTTATGGTATCTTATACTTCTCATTAACAACTCTTCCGTCGCTGTAGATGCGGCCAAAATCATGAACTAACACCTCTGTTGTATTTCAAGTGCTGCACTATCCAGGATTCTCCGAGATTGAGAGCGTTTTCGGGACCTAGCTATTAAACTGTTTCCTGAACTCAGTGAGCCAACGACAGGTCATCAGGGATGAGAACGGAGAGTGATGAATAGAGCCTGACTTTTGCTATACATTATCGAAGCTTTCTGCTGAGCCACAAAGTAGGTAGCGAGGAGTCTGAGGGTATGGACCATACCGTATAGTAATAAAAAAATGTCGCACCTACATTCTGTGCGTTAAATCTCCAGCACACAAGAGGGACGTTAGAACATCGATTTTGGGACTTCAATTCCGACAACGCAATCAAGTACTATTTTGACGATAATATAATTTTCTATTTCGGACGTGAATACTTCCAGAGGCAGGGACATCACCCCCCGTATAAGCCTCCGATAGATTATCGGCGATATTCTTAATCACTTGGTTGCAGCCCTTGTAACTTCTATCAAAATCAACGTTGTACAACCGATATTCTCAATCACTTGGTTGCAGCCCTCGGAACTTCTATCAAAATCAACGTTGTACAACCGATATTCTCAATCACTTGGTTGCAGCCCTCGGAACTTCTACCAAAATCAACGTTGTACAACCGATATTCTCAATCACTTGGTTGCAGCCCTCGGAACTTCTATCAAAATCAACGTTGTACAATTGAGTCACGAGGCTCTTATGGACCTTTTTACATTAAGAACTTTTTTTCGTGAGGGCTACAATAAGAGTCTTTATCATTTTCGTGATTCGCGAACCTGTTAGTTTCGGATACTTCACTTGTAGCGTCTTGGGGCTCAAGTATGGTTCTTCCCAGTGACAACTCGGGATCATTTGAGGGTTCGGAGTCATTCATTAGGAAATGAGGGTGATAATATCTGATACCGATGTCATATGAATCAATAAGTTTGACCGAAAAGAATAATGGGCAATCCGTGAGGCCTCCAAAGCACATGCAACTTTGCTTCTGCAGATGAGACACATATATACATATCCCACCCAGCTGTCGAACACGACAGCACCCTCCCTTGGGCTATGAAACGAACCGTGATCAGCGAGAACACATCAAACTGTGGGCAAAGCATGCCGCCTACACCGTCATGGCAGGTTTTCCACAGTTGAGCAGATCCGCAATTCTCCCACACGAAGGAAGAAAGAAGAAAAAAAAGTAGACATATTGATGCAATAACGATTCAACTACTAGATAGTGACAACCGATGCCCAGTGCAACAACTGGGATCTGAGCTAGAGGACACAGAACATTGAGGCACACTGCTTCTAGCAATCTTGCACCTCTCAGCATTTCCGCTTCGCTTCATGCTTTTCCAAGCAATGAGCAATGGGGCACGCACACACATAGCCTGATCGATTGTGTTCGGGCGACGACGACCTAAGTAGTCGCACGCACGCGAGAGCAGCCTCAGCACAGAGACCTTCCTAAGAGTGGAACGCTGTACACTGTGGACTGAGTCCACTAGAATCTGCCGTAGACTCTACCCGGATGAGCGGGCCGAAGCCCACCCTCGATTCGCAATTGTTATGGCACAATGTCGAGTGAGGAAGTAAAACCGTCTATAACGGTTTCCCAAGTCTTCGAGTTGACGAAACACCGTCTGATCTTACGCAGAACGTGAGGCTAATAACAGCTTAGGTAATATAGGATAATGTTGCGTCCCTCAAAAGACTACAACATTGTCACTTCTCACTATCGGATCCCGCTGAATCCAGCACACGTTCGTATGACTCTCAACACATCTACTGGAGCAGCTCGCAGCTTCTACAACTTTCGTTCTTCACCATCTCAGAATTTTCGAGTTACATCTTTTCGAAGTTGCGCTCAGAATATCTGAGTTGTAACTTTCGAAGTTGCGCTGTAGTCTTCCGATCCTGAGCTGACGGCTCGGAGCTGTGGTTTTCCATGACGTCATCATGACTATGAACGGAAGTTGATGTTCTTTAATCGACGCGCTGTCGGAACGAAGTTTCTAAAGTTCAGATTCTAAACCGAGTCGCTTCAGATTCTGAAATTTAGAAACTACGTTCAGAAACCCGGTTTAACCGACGTGCCAATAGAATCGAAGCGTTCGAAACTGCGCACCATCGGAATACTAGTATATACCAGAAGATAATTTGGTGGTGAACGCAAAAACATCTGTTGCGACCGGAAATAAACCTGAGCGCTGAAGCAATAAAATCGCAGAGTAGCAGCACTAGCCAACTCGTTGAGACATTCGCAGCTCGAGATTTAGAGGTTCGTATGAAAAAGTTGCCTCACCAATAACACTTGCAGCGGGACAAGTCAATGACATAGAACCAAAATTTCTCAGAAGTAGAGTCAAGATCACCACAGCCTCCTTGATGGCCATGTTCTGTCCAGGGCATTGACGAGGCCCTCCACCAAATGCTAGATGATCACGTACACGGGCCTGGTCTATCGAGGAGCCGCCGGGGAGAAGCCAACGCTCAGGACTGAGATGGACGACATCCCGGGATGAAGTGGAAAGGAAGTTATATACTCGAAGTTTTTGCCGCCTTGAGCCTCCGTAATCATAGCCTTGTGAAGAAGGGTCGTGACCTTCGTCCCGGAAGGGATTCGGTGGCCATTAAGCTCCGTGTCATGAGTGCACTCATTGAGAAGGAGCACACCCGGGGGTTGCAACTGAGAACCGGCCGAGGATCTCCCACTCGATTTGCCAGGGACTCACCCTGAGGGCCTCGAGTATACAACACTTGACATAAACTAGCTCGTCCAGATCCTCTATCGTATCGGGATCATGCCCAAGGCCATCCACCTCGGCCCTGGCCTTGTCCTGTATTCCAGGGTATAGGGCCAGATAGTAGAGACACCAGGCGACAGTCATGGCGGTAGTGTCGCTACCAGCAATGAGGAACCTGGCAACTCGAGTAAATATAAATCAAGACGCTAGGAGTCCTAGCCTAGGACTCGGAGACTATACTTCCGTCGACTCGTACAACTGTCGGGTATCAGACTGGAAGTACGAGGACTTACGTTATAAGGTTCCCTCGCAGGTCCACTTCATCGAGATGCAGGAGTTTGTCCAGCAAATCATGCTTTTCCGCTCGTTCTCCCGCGTCTCGCTCCGCCCGCCGTTTTTCGATGATTTCATCACATATTCTTCCCAGCTGCTTCGCCCCCGAGTGCATCTAAAAATGATAAGCGAACGACGACGTAATCGTCGGGTGAAGTGTCTACCTTTTTGATCATCGGATTAAGATTCCACGGGAACCTATCCCGTGTCATCCATGGTATAGCACTGCATTGTGCAGCGTAACCCGAGCCCTCCAATAACTCGTCCATCGCTAGCTGGAGCTCTCCGGATTGTCGTCCGAGTGGCACGCCTGTCAACGAGCGAACAATAACACCTCGATAGTATCGCCACTGAGACGGTATTACCGTCCCAGTAGCGGAATCGCATTTCGCACCACTGGGGTCAGTTTTATATACTCTATCGGCTGAGATGTCATCACGAGAATGGAGATCATTGGTAATAGTGGGTTGAATCCACTGAATTCTCGTACACTCTGCACCAATTCAAGGTCTCGATATCGAAATTCAAAGCGAGGATAACTTCATTAAACTTTGAGTTAGTAGATAGGGACTCTATCATAGGGCGTTCGTCGAACATAAGCTCAACTCGTTGCTCACCATCTGGATTCACGAAATTATAATCCTTCCCGAGAGTGGTGACACATAAGATATCCAAAGTGCAGAGGGGAAGCCATTCTGTGGGGCGCCATACGATGACACCATCTTGACTGAGGGACTTCAACTGTCGTATCTGCGGTGCAGCTTTTGCACAACGGGACCTAAGGGATGGCAATCCAGACTTTACCAGCCTCAAGGCCACTTTGGACATATCGGGAATCATAGCCGATGAGTTGATGTCGTTGAATGCCGGCGCACCCAATCGTCTGTTCCGCTTCCACACTTCACCTTCTGTGTTAAACATACCTTCCATCGGCATAATCCTGTGTTTATTGAAGGGTTTTATGTAGGTCCTCGGACGTGCATTCAGAACTTGTCGAATAAGCTCAGGATCAGATACGACTATCACGTCCCCGCCGATGATTCTGAGAAGGCAAAATATAGAGTAGGTGAATTAGTCCGCACAGTATTGAACTGTTCCTGACCTCATGTTGTATACATCGCCATACGTATCAGCGTAGATCTCCAATGCATGACAGAGGTGATCCACTGACTTCGGGATGAAACCAAGGACCGGGAGGAACTAGCGAAAGCCGAAATATTTGCATCTTATAAGTTGCGAAGGGCCAGCCGAGCTCACATGGTTTGGTCCACCAAAGAGTGCATGGAGATCCACCCTGGTACGCTTCATGAGCTTAAGAGCCTTCAAGGCGATTATTGAGGCCACACCAGTGACGACGATCAGAGCGCCGTGCGACCGGAAGAGCGATCGGCACTTCACCATGAGGTCCTGAACACCATGGAGGACGGGTTCCATTTTTAGTATCCAAAAAGAGCTCCGGAGGCTAAGGGGTGTGAATACCTCGAAGCACGAAGCACCACGAAAGCTCACCCCTATCCGGGGAGGGATGGACGGGTCAAGAAAACGAAATTCCCGGAAGGTAGAGACTCTAGCCTAGAGTCCACCAGGCTTGGAAAACATTGGGCACCCGAGATAAGTCCAGCCCAGTGGCCTCATCCTGATTCACGTCCGGTGACACAAGGAATACACGCATGTGCATCGCGAGGCTACATCAGACACGTTCTTCTACAGATGAGCAGAGCCTATCAGGTATAGGGAACGAAATGCGGCTCTAGTTACTCAAGCTTGGGGAGGTTTACTAACTAGCTCCTTGGCAACGGCCCAGCACAGCTAGCGCTTCCTGGGAGTGACAGCGATGATCCAACCAGAGACGCGCGACGTTACTCGCCAGTGACACGGTTTCGTATGCTTGAACTCGCGTGTATGATGCTTGCGTTGCACTTTCTCGTTTTTTCTCCATCATTCCTTCGTCATTTCTCCGTTGTCTAGAGGGAATTCATCCATCCGGAAGATTTGCAGACAATGGTTAAAATGGAGATGTTGAAGCTCCGTTCCATAGGAGTCCAAGTTGGACTGTCCAACATTCAATAATCGACTATGCCACCACTCAAAGATATGCATTAACAGCACAATCAATTCGCATGAGCGCCGCGAGACTATCGGAATTCCACTTTCTCCTTACCCCATTTAGAGAAGTAGTATATACCCCCTCAAATAGAGAAAATCTCGCTAGAAGTGACATATTCCACTGAAATTATAATACTTCCACGCTACTTGGCTATAATCGTGCGTCAAAATCTCACATTTTCTAATCTCTTCCACAAATTCTTATCACATACTCTTTAACCTTCAGCATGTGTCCCTCTGATGCGTTGCTTCCCGCTTATTAATTCTAAACGCCTTCCAACACTCCAATTCTACTCTGTTCAACGCATCCCTAAACCTACATCGTGCGTAATTTCATCACGTTTACTTGCACTTCTTGCAGTTAGACGATTTGTGTACTCACGCAGTTCGTGCAAATTTTCAACCATTTGGCGGTCGTATGGGAGTACTCCTCTACTCAAAGGGAACCTCCAATTATTACTTCACACTGTGGAGTCCACGCTTTACTTTCATTACATAACTTTCATAACAAACCAGGTGCAAAAACCATGCAGGAAATGCACTGCAACACCCCCTCCGTAGGAGCTAGAGATTCCCCGGAGCGAAGCGACGCGAGCTGCTAGTTTGCTTCGGAGGGGGAAGAAGATGATGTAATGATCACATCATGTGATTCACATGTGATGATGATTTGTTGTGCATGTCATGCAATTGGTAAGGCATTGTAAGGACGCAGAGAGTCCAAGATGTCGGAATTGCTTACAACTGACAGCAGCAAAAACAAGTGGTCAGGACAAGCTAGTACAACTTGTCTTACCGA
>NW_003208985.1:15128-25874 GCF_000006405.1 Perkinsus marinus ATCC 50983 | reverse complement strand
GAGCCACTCACCATATTCACATATAGTGCAACCATACCCACTATACTAAATCAGAAGTATTCATTACATTCACACGCTTCGTCAGACTACACGGTGTAGTCTACACCAAATTTGTTGGCCAGATTCAGTGTAAAGCGCGGCGCATGCCGGGTGAGACGTCGCAGGTTTTGCGTCTTAAGGTAGTGTAGCAAGATGTTACGTACGGTTAGTCACTTGACAGAACGCGACAAGCGACCTGGACAGAGCCTGTAAATCTCTAAGGACCCAAAAAGTTGTACGCTATCGATAAGGAGGTCTCGATGGCGCATACATCATGCCTCGACTGAGACAAGCAAAGTGACTTCACAATCGGCTCGATGATATGACCAGCTGAATGTAACTCTTGGTATGGGCAGATGCATGCTCAGTATATTCCAAGGAAACGTATACACTCTAGACCCATAAAAGATGATTATATATCCATCCTCTCGAATGAAACTTCTGATGAAACGCGCCGATGTAATTGGGAAAAAGTAATAATCCCAACTTCTTCAAGGAGTGGTCCATTCTCAACTTGGTCATCGATCGTACGGTACGATTCGTACCCGTCAACCTTCCGTAAAGTTGTCCAAATCGAATAGTGCCCACGGATTTCGTCAGATTGTACGGGAGGGCGTGGTCCATGTTTACACACCGCGACGAAGGCGTCTAATATATGGCAATCAGCAGGACCCATACCGCTACCGGAATACGCGTTCCAAGTAGTGGGTGTCGACCTGTATGCGTCCTTACGGTGGCCAGGATCCACGACGAGCGAGACAGAAGGGAGACTGGCCATGCTTTAACCATCGTGGACAGATTAACAGGTTACACCATATTCCGACTTCTCCCAGGTGCGAGGTCAAGAACAGTTGCCGAGGAAGTCGAACTCAGCTGCTTCGCCCCCGAGTGCGTCTAAAAAGAATGAGAGTCGAGCGACGATTTTATCGGTGGGTGGGGTGTCTACCTTCCTGATCATCGGATTGATATTCCACGGGAACCTAACCTATGAGATATCCAGAGTGCAGAGGGGAAGCAATTCTGTAGGGCACCAGGCGATGACACCATGCTGAGTCAGCATGGGACTTCAACTGTCTTATCTGCGGTGCAGATTTTGCACAATGTGACCTAATGGATGGCAACCCAGACTTTACCAGCCTCAAACTTTGAGGCTCAAAGCAACTCCGGATGTATCGGGAATCATAACCGATGAGTTAATGTCGTTGAATGCGGCGAACGGTTAGCCGAGAACCCTGTTCCGCCTCCACACTTCACCTTGTGTGTTAAACACGCCGTCCACGGGTACAATCTTGCGTTTATAGGAAGGCTTTATGTAGGTCTTTGAGCGTGCATTCAGGACTTGTCAAATAAGCTCAGGATCGAATACGACAATCATGTCTCCACCGACGAATCTGAGGAGAGAAAATACTTAACTCTCGCATATTCGACAGTATTCGTGTGTTCCTCACCTCATGTGGTATACACCACCGTAGGTATCAGCGTAGAGCTCCGAGGCGTAGCAGAGGTGATCCACTGACTTCGGGATGAAGCCGAGGACCGGAAGAAGCTAACAAAGCCGGAAAGATCTTATGAATGGAGAAGCGAAAGCCAAATTCACCTGATTTGGTCTACCAAAGACTCTTTGGCAAAGAGTGCATGGAGGTCCACCCCGGTACGCAGCGTAGTACGCTGCGTGAGCTTAAGAGCCCTCAAGGCGATTAATGAGGCCACACCAGTGACGTTGATCAGAGTACCGTGCGACTGGAAGAGCGATCGGCACTTTACCATGAGGTCCTGCCCACCATGGAGGCCAGATTATATATTTATATAATAATTGATGGCTGTAAACTGAGAGTACAACTAACTGGAGACCTTCCCATGATGAATTGGAGTTAATCCTTCGTTCAAAATCCTAGCTGAAGAAATGGAGAAGGCGAATTCATATCGAACCACAAAGGAATACGAACGGAATACGCTGTACATATCTGATTATCGGGAGGCCGTTCGTCAGGAAAACGGTTTTCATATCTTCCTGATGGCGTGCTGGGCGTTGGCGTTTTGCGGTACGAAACGAGAACCGTTCTCACGTGTTGATGTTCCTACGTGCGAAAAAGAAGCTACTAATATTTCGAAATCGAAGTTCCTGAATCTGTTTGTCGAAATTGGAGTTCCTAAATCGACGCGCTAGCGAAATTGGAGTTTCTGAATCAACGCGCCAACGAAATTGATGTTCCTAAATCGATATGTTGACGGAGTTGGAGTTCCCTTAACCGCGCACCGTCGAAATTGGAGTTTCCATAGGGGTATCTTGGGGCGAACTCGCTCGCCTGATGAAATTGAAGTTTTTAGTGTTGAAATAGAGTATGAAAAGGTGTATTCCAACGAGCAAGAACTCAGATAGGGGGTGTAGTTGAGCATATGATCATAATTCAAACTTTTTTCTCTCCTCGGCTAACAAGATGTTCGGAGCGACCGAATTACGTCAGGATTACACCCATTACATATAGATCAGGCTCAGGAACCTGGCCTTCATGACATTCTGACATCAGTCCTCGGACGTGCATTCAGAACCTGTCGAATAGGCTCAGGATTGGGTACGACTCGCACGTCCCTGCCGCTAGTGACTAGCGGCTAGTTCTGGGATGAGCAAACACTCAACCTATACGCATATTGGATATGCGTATACGCCGATAAGATTCGACTGCTGTCGGATATATCCTATTTCACAGTATTCGAGTCTTCCTCACCTGATGTGGTGTACATCACCGTACGTATCAGCGTAGACTTCAATGCGTGGAAAAGATAATCCACTGACTTCGGGAACTAACAACCCGGAAGGAACGAGCAAAAACTAAAAGTTTTGCGCCTCATGAATTGAGAAGCGCAAACTAAACCCACCTGATTCGGTCCACCAAATATTGCCTCGGAGTCCATCTTGGTTCGCTGCATGAGCTTAAGGGCCTTCAAGGTGACTAGTGAGGGAGCCTCACTGTGGCTACGCCGGTGGCGATGATCAGACTAGCGTGCGATCGGAAGAGTGATCGGCACTTCACCATGAGCTCCTGGACACTATGGTAGATGAGTTCCATTTGATATCTAGTGCCTGTTATCTAGCAGCTAGATAGTTTGAAGTAGAGCGATACTGAGATTGTAGTGTATCCTTGCTATTGTTGAGTGTAGGGCCATTTCTCGTATGTTCACTGCGTTCACATTCAAGTGATTGCTCAGGTGCATGCGACGGAGCAAACAGCTGAGTTCGCACGTTTCAGAGTTGAATATGAAACAGAGAGTGCGGCAGTCTGTCGTGGCTTCCTTGTGGTGTCAAATGTAGCGGTCACTGTTACTGTCAGTAACTTGCTAAACATAAAAGACGAAAAGGGAAAAATCGCCAAGGAGTAGCGAGAGCATGGGGTGGATCCGGGTTTCGTGTGCTTCTTGTAAAATGACTGAACGTAATACCACATCCCGAATTCCACGATTTTCGGTTCGTGGGAAAGATCGTCTCACGTATCACGAGTGAAACAAGGGTATCCAACTGCCACAATATGGTCGATGTTATCGACCTCCGTGTTCTGGCTCCATCTACTCCCCTCTCCAAGTCTCTGATCAGATTATCATCATGTGGGGATTTGGTTGTGTATCTGGTCTCGAAAGCGGCAATAAGAGAGTGTTTTCGAGGATGCAAAGACTGGCGGAAGTTGGAGAAAAATATTACGAAAATGTATCATCAGCTTACCCTAGAGGGAAATAAACGAACAAAAGAGCTGATAGTGGCGGGGATGCTGAAGGAATGAGGATCTTGAGGGAGACGGAAGAGCCTTCTTCCAAAAAGATGAACCTTGGTCGTGCGTGTGTTTTTGAAGAATACTGAAGTTTAAGAGCCTCCAAGTTATAGCCAGTTGTAGACTAGAAGGCTTATAGTACGAGCACAAGAATTGGCGATATCTCTAGCATAGAGTTGTCCTCCAATGCTTGGTCCTCATCGGGAAATCACTTCTCTCATTCATGCAATTGTCACTCATATCCACTAGATGGATAACCAGGTTGAAGCCGCGTAGTCCTCTGTCATAGCCGCCGCATTTGGCGATGGCCCATAGCGGATATCGACGAGCCGTCTGCCTTACCCTGTGGCGGAAGTTGGATTGATTCTCATCAGTTTATGGTGACCAGAAGTTCGATAGACGGAGAGAACACCTTGAGAAGTGTTTTAGTACTCTGAATGAGAAGCATGAAAAGGCAACTCGAGTGGGAAGGAAAATTATTATTCCGTTCTCTATTCGGGAAGCTACTGCAGATGCTTAGGAAATTATGCGTGTCCCCTCTCTCAAGGTTCATGGATCTACGAATACTGCAGGAGTAATGGGAGTAATGCAGGACAATATGACGTTGACTAAAGAAATCAACAATCTACGGAGAGACGTGTCACTCTTGAAGGACGAGCGAGCTGCAGAGGAGCGACTGAGTTTGTCTGAAATCTCAGAGATGCCTGGATCGACAATTGAGCACAAATCTACTGAGAAGAGCCAGGAGGCTGACGTGGAGCGCAAGGCCCACAATATATTGTCTGATATCGAACCCTTTTATGGCATCATTACTGTAGCTTCACATTTCGATGATGAGTCATAGATTTTTACTGACTAAGGTCGATGATTGCTTCGGCTCGAACGAGACGACTCTCGTATCAAACCCACCGACGATGTCGTATGCTTGGTGAAATCAAGCGAACATCTTATCCCATTCCTTAACTCTACATTTGATTGCCTGGACGGGGAGACCGATGTTGCGAAGAGAAGAACACGACCGTAGAATAAAAGAATAGTCACTTGCCATTTCCGAAAAGAAGTCCGAGATAGTGTTACAGGATGAAGGATAGCGTGCGAACAATTAACGTCAATCGGGCAAACAGAGCACGTTACTCGGTATGTTGTTCGCATATCCAATACCCGTTTTCTATCGAAAAGAAACTCTAGTGCCTAAAGCAAATCGAAGTATACTGTTGGTATTCTATCGTCTATCCAACCCAACTACACGTGAAGTAGAGAGGCACCAGTGAAGTGAGGTGTGAAAAAATCACTAAGAGTAATAACCCCGTCCTTGGTCGGGTATATCTCCTAGGGACACTTGCCAGGCGTGAGCTGCCTCGATTTTCCTCCAATAGACGCCTCGAGAGACTCGAATCCTCTGAGGACTTTGTAGGTGATCTGTTTCATGTCTCCCTTCTGCATCTTGAGAACATCATGACACCCTGTTTTACTCCACTCATAGAATTCGTCATACTCCGCCTTAGTCTTAGCATCCGCGGTATCCACGGTAAAAACATTGTCTGGATTTTGGATAACCTTCAGCTGGAGGCCGCTCGCGTCCTTATCAGGGCACTCAGCGTCGAGACTCACTCTGACCTCGGGCAGATAGTGTTTAGTGAATGTCACTTGGAAACATGTTGTTGGCGTAGACTTGAAGGTTGTACTGAAGTAAGTCTCCTTGGGGATAGCCGCGTCGACAGATCCAAGCATCACCACAACTAGCAACTTCATTGAGAAGGGTCGAATGTGCATGTGAGAGATTAACGAAGAGAGATACTCCTAAAGGGCGAGCCTAGTTCTCAACGAAAGTGGCACGCTTGCCTTGCAAAGGTTGAGTTCCCCCACAAGGCCACAATGTGAGGCAAACACCGGCAGTGTACAACGGTCAGGAATCTCAGCCGAGGTACCTGCGCGTATAATAAGAGCACTCTTTGACCTCGGCCTCACGGTACTTGGCGCAAGGTCGCTTCGATTGTATCTCAAGAAAACCCTCACAACATAGCGCAAACGTAACTCTCAGCTCGTTTCAGTGCGTGTGAATCACGTGCGCTTTTGAGTGCGTGGCCACCGGCCCGAACGTGTGCACTCCCGCGTGAGGCACCTGGCAGAGCCTACACACGGGCCTTCGACCCGCTTTTCATCATCGTGTAAACAGTCTAGGAGGTTGGGCCGAGCCGTAAGACCTTCATTCAACGCATCTTTATACGTGCTACGTAGACGTATAACGTAGACCGTGCAAGCACAAGGATCGGGGGTGGACGCGCTAATGCATTATTGTGTGAGGATATCACGTCACTTAGTGACCGGCACTGAGATTTTCTCATTTTCCCAGAATTTCTTGGGTCCCGAGAAATTCTCCAGTCTTAAGTCTGAAAGGGGCAGTGTGAGCTTAGTTTCGAGTGGATGGTAAGGAGAAATCAGCATAAGTACAACAGACTCGAAAATCTTCCGCAGTTCTACAAAAAAACAATTGATCATCAATAGACTAAGGCGAAAGAAATTAGCACTGTTCCTAAAGGGAACGATGGACGACTGAACAGTCCAGGGGGTAACGTGAGACGAGAAGTTCAAGCTCACGCAACGTAGTGGCTTATAACCCAGTGGGCGATTCGTGCCAGACAAAAATTTTGTAGGTGCTCCACAAGCACAACCGGTGTCACCGATTCGGTGATACATGGCGCAGTTGCGCCGGAAATTTGTAGATGAAACTCATGAATTCTGCAACACAAATTCAAATTCGTCGAACACAGCTTCCGATCGCTCTTATGCTAGCGAAAGGTGCTCCGCTGGCATGCCGATCTCATCATTTTCCCATTTCCCTTATTTTCACGAAACCTTTCACTGTTAGTAGGACCAATTCCACTCGTGGTTCGTCATGATAGTCCACAAACACTAGCTTCCGACGAGAACTCCTCAAAAGAGCAAAAAGTTTGCTGGAAGTGTAATGATTAACCGGAGAATTCTAGAAATATTTCTCAGTCGAATTTTCCAGCCTCCCTGCAAGAGCATAATCATAACTATCATCGTTATGACTATAACTAAACGAATTGTCAGTGACAAACTGTCACCGTAAACACGAGCACACCAATCGTTACCAACCGTTATCACTGACAAACTATCAACTGACTTCGACAGTCGAAGTTCGACTCCTTTACCGCGATTAAGACCATAGCAACCATTCCCGCGATTATGACTACAACGACAACTTACAGCTTAGAATAAGCTGTTCATCCACAGTTTCATGCTAGCCTAAAGTGGAGATGGGGAAAAAGGGAGACACAAGCGACAGCGATCTTGCTACAACGGCAATACACCGAACACAAATGCTGAGACAGCATTGCTGACGAGCCCGTGACTCCACCGTAATAGTCACCAATAATCTTTCGCAACGCGCGAAAAGGAATAGTCAGTGCGGCACCCACAACTAACTTTGTCTACTGCGTAAACATCATACGCGATGGTATCCATGTGGGCATCATCGTGATCCCATTTCATAGGGAGAACTCCAGCTACCATGCCATCGGCAATGGCCCATTGCTGTCCAATGCCGCGAGCTAGTGTTTTACCGAACTCGAATCACGCGTTGCAAAGGAGGAGAGATTGATCGTCTGTAATAGTACAGGTCTGCGCGAGCATTAGCAAGATCGCGCGAAAGCTCGAAGCTCGAGATGTTGAGGTCCATATGTGAATGTCATCTCGCCACGAACACTTGCAGCGGGACAATTCAATGACATGGAATCAAAATTTCTCAGGAGTAGAGTCAAGATCACCACAGCCTCCTTGATGGCCATGCTCTGTCCAGGGCATTGGCGAGGCCCTCCACCAAATGCTAAATGATCACATACACGGGCCTGGTCTATCGAGGAGCCGCCGGGGAGAAGCCAACGCTCAGGACTGAGATAGAAGGCAGGTTCAGGGATAGAGACTCCAGCATGAAGTAATGAACAACAGTGAAGACATACTCGAATGTTTTGCCTCCCTGAGCCTCTGCTATCATGGCTTTACGCAACAATGTTACCACACATGTCTCCGATGGGATTAGCTCACCGTGGAGCTCAGTGTCATGGGCGCATTTGAAGGAGAGCAATGTACCCGGAGGTTGTAACTGAGAAGGTACAGGAGTGCCACTTGTCAAGTAACCGAGGGCTCACCCTGAGGGTCTCAAGTATACAGCACCTGACACAGACTAGCTTGTCTATGTCCTCTTGAGTATTGGGATCATGCCCAAGGCCATCCACCTCGGCCCTGGCCTTGTCCTGTATTCCAGGGTATAGGGCCAGATAGTAGAGACACCAGGCGACAGTCATGGCGGTAGTGTCGCTACCAGCAATGAGGAACCTGAAAATATGCAGCCAATGAACAGCGAAGCGCTACGACTCGGAATTCATACTGTCGCTGACTGGTTCAATTGTAGAATGCTAAATCAGAAGCAGTACTCACGTGATGAGGTTCCCTCGCAGGTCCACTTCATCGAGATGCATAAGCTTGTCTAACAAGTCACGCCTTTCCTCTCTTCCCCTTGCGTCTCGCTCCGCTCGGCGTTCGTCGATTATCTCATCACATATTTTGCTCAGCTGCTTCGCCCCAGAGTGCATCTAATAATGAGAATCGAGCGACGACTTTATCGTTGGGTGAGGTGTCTACCTTTTTGATCATCGGATTCAGATTCCACGGGAACCTATCCCGTGTCATCCATGGTATAGGATCGCGTGTCATAGCGTACCCTGACCCCGCCAGGAGATCATTGATGGCTAGGCGAAGCTTTCCAGACTGTCGTGCGAGAGCATTTCCTGTAACAGGGCACAACATAGCACACCGATACCGTGTTACTTGCCAGATCGCGTCGCACACTGTTGGCATCAGTTTTGAAAAGATACTCGATCGACTGAACTGTCATCACAGAAATGGAGTTTCATATGTATTAGTGGATCCTATCACCCTATGCGTTCCCCACGATCTATTATATCGGGCGAGAATTCTTAGCCTTTTGCTCGCGTGAGATCACTCGGTCGCGTTTGGGCTGGACTCGGACATCAAGACAGCTACGAGTCATGAGTTATAACAGTTATAACTTGTGATATAAGTTATAAACTATTGTAGATGCTCACCATCTGTGTTGAACAAGTTATAATCCTTTCCGAGAGTGGTGACACATAGAATATCCAAAGTGCAGAGGGGAAGCCATTCTGTGGGGCGCCATACGATGACACCATCTTGACTGAAGGACTTCAACTGTTGTATCTGCACACTGTGACGTAGAGGCAAGAGAGGGCAATCCAGACCTTACCAGCCTCAAGGCAACTTTGGACATATCGGGAATCATAGCCGATGAGTTGATGTCGTTAAATGCCGGCGCACCCAATCGTCTGTTCCGCTTCCATACTTTACCCTCTGTAGTAAACATGCCCTCTATAGGTAAAATCTTGTCTCTATTGGACGGTCTAAAGTAGGTTCTCGGACGTGCATTCAGGACGTCTCGGATCAGTTCGGGATCGGAGACAACCAACACGTCACCGCCGAGGATTCTGAGAAAACCATTGCATCCGTATTGCCAACAGTATTCGAGTGAATCGGTCGACACGCGACCCCTTACTTGATGTGATACACGTCGCCATATGTGTCAGCGTAGATCTCAAAGGTGTGAAAGATATGATCAACAGACTCCGGTATGAAGCCGAGGAAAGGAATGAGCTACCAAAAGCCAGAAGGCATACATGCATGATTAACTAAAGTGAAGCCCTAGCCTCACATGATTTGGTCCACCAAAGAGTGCATGGAGATCCACCCTGCTACGCTGCATGAGCTTAAGAGCCTTGAAGGCGATCAGTGAGGCCACACCAGTCACGATGATCAGAGAGCTGTGCGACCGGAAGAGCGATCGGCACTTCGCAATGAGGTCCTGAACACCATGGAAGACGGGTTCCATTTGATATCACAAGATCAATTTGCTCAAGGCTGTAACGGCTGGTTGATCTCATAACAAACCCGAGCAAATTTCCTCAGTGCTCATGGCGATCGAGATGGAAGGGTTCTACAACCAACTGTTGCTTCGTTCTTCCGGCCTCTTGTACTACCAATGACGAGCGCATGCGTACATTACGCAGCGTACTGATAGGCAGCTTGCTCAAGGCAGGTTTGGTATCGCACGCATATGCATCATCAAGCTGTGTGTTAGCGTGACAGATCAATGAACTAATTTGCAGTCTGTCTAGACGATATTTGGTTCGGGCCTATACGAGTCCTCCTCATAAATGTAGGAGTTCATGTCTGACCTCTTGTACGACCCACGTCTGATACTGGCATTAAAACGTGAAATGGATCCGCCGGCGAAGTCCTCAACTAGTGGGTAACGCAATATCCCAAGAAGCTCAGTATGATACAGGTCTACTTCCTCGCGGGTGGGACCGGCTTACGATATGGTGGTAAGCGGATAGCGGAACCATCACGCTGTGCAAGTCTGTGATTGATGCACGACTCGTGCACCCTGGCCGGAGGCTTCACGCAAGCGCACGAATATTTCCGCACAAAGACTCAGGGACAAGCGCAAACAGAGTCTGTTTGCAGTGAGTACAGTCTGTTTAACAGACTGTACTCACATGGGCGATTGGAGGCGGTCTACGCAACGGGGTACAGTTCATCCCATTACAAGCCGACTTGTCCTTGTGACAAGCGGAACCGCAGAATTATGAGGTGATCATCGAGGGAAAGAAGGTATGAACCGATGTATTCGATCAACAGAACTTCTGTTCTATGCATTTCTACCCCGCCGTTCATGAAGTGCGTTCCAAGGACTCGTTCGTAGTTTGACGATCCGTCTATTAAACATCCTCTCGGTTAATGTTCACTTCTACGTTGAAACATGATTTCCACCAACCCTCATCTCGGGTCGTCATTCCTCAAATTGAGGACCTCAATGGATGACTGC
>NW_003208985.1:13284-15028 GCF_000006405.1 Perkinsus marinus ATCC 50983 | reverse complement strand
TTTGCGTATACTTCCACCGCTCTTCTCCAAATCCGACATCCCATTGAAGCGATGATATCGGCAAGACAAGCATAATGATGAAGCTTGGTAGCGTCACGGCATGGCGCTTCTACGCGTGGCACTCAGTCGAACACTGATCCTGATTGACTCGACCCGACGGACGTAGGCATTGCTAATGCCGCACTGGCTCAGCGATTGGCGCTGCAGAATTTATTCCCGCATTATCATCATCCTTCCAAGTCCATGACGAGGAATTCCCGGTGCTTTTGGACTCTTTAACTACTCTTGAAGAGACGTTCCCCGATAAGTCCAGCATTTAGGATGATGCCCTTGCATCTACACAGTGATTATCTCTGCACTGTTCGCAATTTGTATCATGTGACTAGTAGTGTAATACGAAGAAAATGTATTGATCTTGGTAGTCACTGACTACCAAGATCAATGCATTCCAAGTCCACAAGACACGCGCCACGCCAATTTGCTGAAAAGTCGACAATACAATAAGTAACTTCTTGCCCTTCTCAGCTTCCCCTTGCCGCTCATTCCATTCTTCCATGATCGCGACGATGACTACTTTGTTGCCAGGGATCTATCGGCACAGCTCAGCCAAGTCACTCAAGATTATGCGTTCAGACTTATCTCGGCCGTTTCACACCTTGGATACTCTCTCGTGCTGCCCACACTCGGACCACCACGAATAGGATCAGCACGATCGAAGAAAGATCCTTGGTGATCCATTCCTGAATACCAGCGATGTCCAGCATTTTCAACAACGTACGGACTGAACCAATCTCAAGCACACCTTCAGTTATCAACTAGAATAGCATCTCATAAAGAGACCGAAAGGACCACAAGCGCGCGGCAAGCAGCAAATCTCATACATCTATCGAGTTTTTGTCCTGCTTAAAGCCATATATGTCTTCATGAGTTTTCCTTCATTGTTACCCTAGTAACGCACCTATACCGCAATCGCCTGCTTGAAGCACTTTAGTTTCTAGGATTGCGCACCAGGGTCGTTTATTTATCACTCACGGGACGCACTTGTGGTATTTTTGGTGTTGTTAGTCACTGCCAAGTTTCAGAGTGGAGACGAAATCCGCCGCTTCTCACGACTAACACAACAATCGGAATCAAGACCGTGAAACAGTACAGTGATAGGAAACTCCAAACTGATGCGACCGAGCGCACATGTGACCATTATATTCAAGCCAGACAGGAAAGCTCACAAAGCCAACCTTGTAACCGGGTCAATCTTAGATAATAAAAAATTGAAGTTCTTTGAGACAGCAGTGGTTATAGCAAGCTAGCAGCAAAAGACAAGTTATAATACGACTATAGCGAAATTGATAATAATAAGCGACATGGTTTAGCACGATGGGATCACACGTCCCAAGAGAATGTGCGGCGGCGCGGCAGGTCCAGGTGGCAGAGCTCCACGGACCGATTCGTCTGGGAGCGTACTACAAGCTCAACACAAGACCCCAAAGACACATTCACTGCTTCTACATTTGGGTCTCCCGAGACGGTCGCCGAACGTTCTGACAACATGAGATGAAATAACTCTTCTAAACGATGAGGGGCCGACTCGAGATAAAAAGGAGACAGCATCAAGTTCGTGCACAACCAACCTCACTGCTGCAAAGTATGTACTTGTTTTCCTCAGCTGAGCTCAATAGTTTCCTCATCAATCATAAAAGTTCATACACGAATCGAGAAAAATACAAGTGGACAGAAATTCTCCAAA
>NW_003208985.1:4441-13184 GCF_000006405.1 Perkinsus marinus ATCC 50983 | reverse complement strand
CCCGTCAAATAACGTGACGTTCCAGCGGTGTTATAGTGACAGGCATTTCTCCTCACAGGTCATCGAACAATGTACCGTAGGGTAAAATTGGACGAAACAAAGCCACCCAACGATCTATGGGCGGGAGCATCTGAAGTCATTGTAAACCACAACTTACTGACAGCATCCTTGACTGGGAGGCTCATGCCATACCACAGTCACTGATGTAAGCGAGTAGGCAGTGGAACATCAAAGGTCACTGTAACGCATTCCTGATCGACAGTATCATCGACTAGATGAATCGAGGCATATCAGAGTCAATGATGCGAACAACTGGGCAGTGACTGCGGCCGCATTCTCCCGGACCGACAAAGTTCAGAACGCGCAGATATCATCGCCGCCGGCCATAGACCACTGAATAGAGCAGATATTGCCGCAGCTAGTCGCACGCCCTCGTTAACAACCTGTAGACCCTCATCAATAGCGCGAACGAAATAGCTATGACGGTGCTCGGACCGACTCGACTAGTGACATCAAATAAAGATAACCCCCGTCGACTTAGACCGTCCTGGACCGACTCGACTAGTGACATCAAATAAAGATAACCTCCGTCGACTTGGACCGACTTATGACATAAAATAAAGATAATCCTCGCCACTTGACACAAGCATATTCCAGCTATAAGGCAGCTAAATCCCGCACAATTGAGATTATAAGCGACCATAGACCACTGAATAGAGCAGACATTATCGCAGCTAGTCGCACGCCCTCGTTAACAACTTGCAGGCCCTCACCAATAGCGCGAACGAAATAGCTGTGACGGTGCTCGGACCGACTCGACTAGTGACATCAAATAAAGATAACCCTCGCCACGTGACAATAAGGCAGCTCAATCGCACACAATTGAGATTATAGGCTCTGATGAACACGAGATCGACAAACAATCTCGTGCTTGAAAAAGAGCCAGTGTGACGCAACCCCCCTTCTTTTTTTTTTTGTTTCTTTTTTGTTTTCTTTCTTTTTGACAATCTTTACTTTTTTTATACCGCTCGCAGGGCGTCACTACTGCGTGGCGGTCCTCCTCGGACGGAGTGTTTTTTTTTTTTTGTTTTTTTTTTTTTTTAAACAACAATAGGGAAAAAGTCTGGGCATCACAGAGGGGAGGTGGTGGGTGACCGCCCCGAATGCAGACCGTAGATCTCGAGATCGGCAACAGCTGAGGCACGAAGATACCCGCGAGAGTCTAGAGCATCCACATGCATAATATTGTTGCCGAGTACCTCACATACTCGCATACGGAAAGTGCGACCATTAACCTTTCCCACCGTCACGAAGACTCCCCCATTCAAACGGTGCCGATAAGAGGGCCGGAATGGTCCGTGCCAGGGCGCCTTGGAATCCTTCGGTAAGTCATACAAATGTAATAGGAGTCGGCCATTATCAGCATGCCTCTCAATGACACGCCCAACATGCCAGACTTTTCGGTCGTCAGTGGAACCGGCGACGAGAAGAATCGTACCCACTCCCACAGAGTCGGGAATGACATTGAAATCCCAAAAATCCGCAGGTGGTGGTAGACTGTATCGCTTTTCATAATAACCTCTCATATCCTCAGGACAGTCGACCATATAGTTGGTATGAGCCACAAACGAATCGAGCCAGACACTCCCAGGATCCAGACTATCAGCGAGCAGGTAGTTGACAGCACTCAGCTTCTTCACCACAACATAAGGTCCATGCCAACGGCGAACCAACTTTGAGGATCCTCCTCGCATATCACCCAACTCACGATAGTATAGGACATGGGAGCCGAGAGGAA
Source organism: Perkinsus marinus ATCC 50983 (assembly GCF_000006405.1). NCBI lineage: Eukaryota > Perkinsozoa > Perkinsida > Perkinsidae > Perkinsus > Perkinsus marinus. The sequence continues at coordinate 11,386 of NW_003208985.1, read as the reverse complement.
AATCCTCTACTCGGGATTCGTCATTCCATTCTTCCTCCCGTCTGTCCTGAGAGAAGCTGCGCACCGAAGCAAAACGTTCACGGATTTTCGTAAGCGTGCGCTTCAATTTAATATAATAATCATCAACTTCGGGCTTCACCTGGGACAGCACATCTTGTAACATCTGATCGAGCATAGTATGAGGGATACGACCATATAACAACTCGAATGGGGAAAACCCACAATCTCGTCTCGGAATAACACGTAGAGCATGCTGGACAACCGGCAAGGCTCGCCACCACTCCCCTCCGAACTCCTCAGCCCAGATCTTGAGTTTGCGCACCAACTCCTGGTTTATACGCTCTGTGCACCCATTAGTCTGGGGCCGGTGCCCCGAGGACACGAGATGAGTTATGTTGAGGGTCCGACAGATGCTGCCCATAACATCGTTCAGGAATTCTCCTCCTCGATCCGACAGTAGTTCACAAAATGGGCCATGTCGCAATATCCAATTGTCCACGATAGCTTGTGCCACCTCCTTAGCTTCCTTAGTGTAAAGTGGAGCCAATTCCAACCATCCAGTATAGACGTCTAACATAACCAAACAATAAAGAGGGAATGCCGACTGATCCTGCGGAGTGTACTGAGGTAAATGAATTGGGCCAACCAAATCAATACCCACCCGTTGCATCGCAGCAGCAACATGACGTGAATGTTGATGCACATTACCGTAAACCGAGGGCCCCCTCCTGATACTACGACAAGTTATGCAGTGGCGGACGTAATCAGAGCAATCACGCCACATGCCCTTCCAGTAGAACTGTCTCCTCAGCATATTATACATCCCATACCGACCAGGATGGCCGCTTTCGAGCCCATTATGGTAGAGGTCAAGAAGAGAGGCACGTAGGGCTTGGGGAACCACAATTTGATGGAAGATTGTGTCGAGCGACTCATCATACTGCGTGCGCTTCAAGAGCTGGTCTAAATAATGTCGCTCCGCCTTCGCTCGGATCTTAAGAACCGTATCTTTGGTCAGTCCCGCAGTGTCACCGTTGAGGAACTTGATGAGGGGTCCAATCTCCGGATCCTCTTCTTGCAACTGCTTCACATATCGGAGCGTTTCCGATGAAGGATCGCGACGACGAAGGTCCGCGAGTAATGATGCGTCCAAAGACTGCTGAATTCCTTCCGGAACCTCGCCATCGTCAGCCTCCTGCACCCCGGGATTATCATAATCTATTGCAGCTTGTAATCCCTCACACTCGGCATCCCCTTCGCTGAAATTTCTCTTGCAGCTCGTACAGTAGAGCGAGCCAGTAGCACGCGGTCGCCTGCAGGTATCATTCTTACAGAGATCCACACAGTATTTGCAGAGGCGCTCTATACCATCCGAGAGATCGGCAGTCCTAGTACAGCCGTACTTCTGGCAGGGATTACTATAGGCTGCTTGACGCCGAGTTCGAGATGCCGACGGAGATGGTTGTAGCCTACGCACCGGTTTGTGATGAACCATCGCTTCTGCCGCCTTACGGACAGCGACGTCGTCAGGATCCTCGCTACCGGTAAAGCAAGTATAACTCGATAACGCCTCCTCAACTTCCTCCACGAGTAACGGCCCAATCCATTCTACCAATTCGGGGGCGAGCAACGGTAGGAATGTAGATGAAGACACATCAATCTCCTTAGAAAGCGGAAAGCCTATATCCAGGGCGGCCGTTGCAGTCTCCATACTACAACACCGCGGCACTTAACCAGACGAATACCTCCACGTTCAATCCTAACAGCGTCAAATGTAACACTGGGATGGAGCTGCTTGACTGCCGCGAGGACAGCTTTTAGCGGACGCCGAACAGTCCAGGTTTCTGGTGACATCCCAAGGTGACTCTTGGAGATGGGAACCACACCGCACACATGTCCAACCCACTCCTGTAACAATAGGTTCGCACTGGATGGCAAGTCATCATAACCAATATAGTCAATCTTCTCACAGCATTCGACCACACCTGCTATAACACGATCCTTCAATTCTAGTAGTAGTTTCACCACCGGGGACCGCTTGCAGTCGGCCTTCGTCAATACCACTGATCGGATAGAAAGGGGTGGTTCAGGACCGAGTTTAGCAACCTTGTTGAGAAGCTCCTGAAACCCCGAGCTGTCGCGGGACACGTCACATTGCTCCATATCACCGATCACCACCATCCGACTTCCTATTCCGGCGCGAGTGAGCACGGCCCATAATTCCGACGCCGAGCAATTTTGAGCCTCGTCGAGTATCAGCCAAGTGTCGTCCAAAGAGTAACCACGGATCATCGAGATCGGTATGACTTGTATGCTGCCCTCCGCTTGCAACTCCTTCACCCTCCCCTCCGACAAAAACCGGGAGAGGTAACTCAGGAGCGGGCGCACCCAGAGAGCCATCTTCTCCGCGACGCTTCCCTTAACATATCCGATATCCCTACCAACGGGCACCACGGGTCGCGTTATGATGATTCTTTTAACCCTGCCCTTGTCGAGCGATTTGGCAGCCGCCTCACAAGCCAGCATGGATTTTCCCGTTCCGGCCGGTCCGGATACCAGTACAACCTCCGCACGCGGGTCCTCTAGAGCCTCGAGATACTCGGATGTCTTCTCTGCCATCCCGCTGCCCTCCTGAACTGTCGCCACTTCGACGGGTACGGTCGAGCCCCCCTGCCCCTCTAGCGGCTTGGGAGAGACTCTACTCAGCATATCAGCAACCGCATTCAGTCTCCCTTCCCGATGTACAATCTCAATGCCGTATGCCGAGAGCCTTATAGCCCAACGCATCAGACGCGGCGTGGTGTGTTCGGTAGTCAGCAGCCAGCGCAAGTTTGCAGCATCAGTGACCAATTTGAAGGGTCTATCTTGCAGGTAAGGCCGGAACTCCTCGACGAATATGACGGCAGCGTAACATTCCTTCTCCTGAGAGGTCCAACTCCTCTCAAGATCACCTACGGCTCTCGAGCCGTAAGCGATCACTCTCTCTCTGTGCTCCGCGTCCCTTTGAATCAGAACTCCTCCATACCCAACATCAGATGCATCCGTGTGCAACTCAAATTCTTTGCTGAAATTCGGCCAAACGAGGAGAGGGTCAGAGGTCAACAACCGCTTGAGTTCGGCGACCGCGATATCACATTCGTTGTCCCAACCAACGCCGTCCTTCTTGAGAACCGCTCGCAATGGCGCGGTGACGCGAGAATAGTCCTTCAACCACTTCCGGAAATAATTGGTGCTCCCCAGAAAACTCCGGATATTCTTGAGTGGGGAGTCTCGTCCCAGCGGCATGTCGAGTATGGCATTCACCTTAGCCTCATCCATACGAACGCCTTCGGCAGATATACGCATTCCAACGTACTTCAGAGTTGTGCGGAAGAGTTGCATTTTCCTCGCAGTCAGCGTGATGTGGGCATCTCGAGTCAAATCAAAGAATAATTCTAATGCCTCGAAGTGGCCTGCCCTCAGCAGCGAGTACAGGACCGCGTCATCCAAATAGAGAATACAGCACCGGTATAAGATTGGAGCATAAGCACGATTCATGCCGCGCTGATAAGTAGGAGGACTGCCCGCTAGTCCCATAGGCATCCTCCTCCACTGGAACTGGCCCACATGCGTCCCAAACGCGGTGAGATATCTCGACTTTGAAGCCAATGGCACCTGCCAGAATCCACTCTTGGCATCGAAGGCAGAGTATATCTTCGACGAACTGAGCTCATCAAGCACTTGTGCAACCAGGGGAAGCGGGTACCGAGGGATCTCCGTGAGCTGGTTCAGTCTTCTGAAGTCCTGGACCACCCTCCAGCCGCCACCCTTTTTTGCGATGAACATGACTGGGGACTGCCACTCGCTCTGGGACGGCTCGATAAGGTTCTGGGAGAGAAGGTCCTTGACATGCTCCTCCAGGGCTTGCTTCTGCTCGGGTGACATACGGTAGGGTGCACAGTAGACTGGATGGGCGCCCGGAGACAGCTGTATCTCATGAAACACCCCAGTCATCTCCGGAAGATCACGGCCCTCATAATCAAATACATCCCAATGCCTCAGAACCAGTTCTTCTAACCGGGCCTTCTCTGTCGAGTTACCCGCCACGCAGGTCTCATCAAGATGCAAGTGAGATCGCAACCATTCCTTGACATTCTGCGGAGGTGCGGCCGGGCGGGGCTTGAGGGGCTTGTAAGTAGGCAAGCTATCAGGTCGACTTGATCGTCGCGGTTCACGCCACATAAAATCTTCATCTAAGCGCGGCAGAGCCCTCAGCGGGCACTCACTCGCCTCTACATCGCATACCATAGCACTCACGGCGTTGTACAGACCGCAAGTTCTAGCGTCTTCTTCGAGGTCGACTTCGTCGCTGTAGAGGAGTGGTGCTATCAAGTCGAGAAGAGTCGATGGAGGAAGCTCACTAGATCTCAATCCCGCAATAAGTTCTCGCATAAGGCGACATCGTACCTCCCGCTGTTCTTCGAACTGCTCATCCGATCCCGTTTGGGACTCTTTCTGGCCAACGAATGTTTCCACGGCAGCCTGGTGACACTCCCCGTCGAATGAGCAATGGCCTATGATATCGTTCGATCCGCATTGAACTGCAACATCCGTGGCCCCCCAGAAAGAGGGTCGAAGCTCGGCAAGTATCGGACAATGATCAGGTCGGTACCCCAAACCGAACTCCGCGTAAAACACAGTAGAGTCTACGACACAGTCGCTCTGTTCGGAGGATACAAGGATATAATCAATCCGCCTACCGAAGTTAAGCTTCTTCTCATACGCATTGCAATAGAAACTGTAAACGCCAGCTACTTCGGGATGGACGATTCTGAATGTATCGCATAAAGATACTTCTCGCTGCAGTCTCTCAAAAGCCTCAACCTCGCACGGCTGAATCGATGGACTATGTGGCGCCTCCCTTCGAGTATCACCAATGTCAAGATCAGATCCACACGCATTGAGATCGCCAGCTATAATTAGAGGCTTCTCTCCAGCCCGCGACCGCAACCACTTCATATATCGACGGAAAGCCACATCCCACTTTGACCGATACTCCAGGAAACGGAGGTCACCTCCGGAGTTAGGTACATACACGGCAACGAGAGTGCATTGCCGCAACTCTATGGTAAGAACTCGACCCGATGTAGTATCTTCCTCCTCATCTTGTTCCCCATCAAAAAACCGGGACGGTATACCAGTAATAGGCTCGTGGATAAGACAAAGGCCATCGTCGTAGCCAACGTCAACTGCTCTTTTCAGAAGGACCGCCACACCCGCATAGCCCTTTCGGCCGGCCGACTCAGCGGAGAACACATCGTACCGAACGGGAAGAGAGTCTAGCAACTTGGTGAAAGCCCTGTCTTTCTTCTCCTGCGTAAGCTTAGTCTCAGTGAGAACCATGATCGCGGGTAACTCGTTGCGGACCAAGCGATTAAGACAACTCACATTGGCTTCGGACTTCAAGAAACCTCTCAAACCATTAATATTCCATGATAGCATCGAAGGCCCTCCTTGCCGTTTGCGGGTAATTGCGGGCCGATGGATACGCTTGGGCTTTGGGTCATCCGGATTGAGTATCTCTCCAACTACGGATTCAATGAGAGCTACTTGGACCTCTTCAATGGGATGTTGTAATGGTGGAGGCTTTGGCAAGCCGGTAGAGACCACTGTACTCTCATCGCCGCTTTCAAATACCCGCCCATCCTCCGGGATCCCGATATACGAAGGATCAACCGCAAAAGGTAGTTCGTTCTCTTCCCCAGGAAATCGAACCACCACGCGCCGCTCAGTGGTTGTGGGAAGATACCCCACAACGATACACGCCTTGCGCTGCTCTGAACAGCGATAGAGAGCAGCACGATGAGTTATGGTCTCCATGTTGTGTACGTCGAAGTTTTCCTCAATACATGTCGCCTCCCCCAAGATCGTCCCAGCTTCCAGTAGCTGATCCGTTGCGGAACGATTACGCACTAGTATTCGGGCAGCGTAGGTGCCAGCCGCGACAGTTACAACACACTCGGGAAACTCCAGGCCCTTCGGAAGCAAGCTCAGCGAGGGAGTAATCAACAGGGGATGCTCAGCAGTGACTACGCCCCCAACAGTCACCGGGACCTGTAGGACCCCGTCTTGCGGGATGACCGTGACAGCACCGCAAAGCACCTTCGCATGTTCTTGAGAGTCAGGAGCCTTCTCACGGAATCCCATACTACGCTCCAGGGGTAGTGCGATTCTCCAACGTTCTCCTGTTTCCGAACGAATAGACTCCTTCGGGATCAGACATGAATCGAGATTGTTATTGTATCGCTTTTCGACATCCACAACGATGAGGTTAGGGGCCCCCCTCCAGAAACTACGCCAGTTCCAGGAATGGAGTGTGTTGTTGCCGATGAGGAACTTCAGAGTTAGTCCCGGGGCGATCAATGCCTGTACGAAAGAACACAGGGAATACTCCTGGGACCCCAGTGGCTTCAGGTGAACCTTCATGACGACGAAAGTCTTCGCGGTAATCGCCTCACCTCCAGTAACTCCAGTGAGTTTGAAGCCAGTACCCCTCAAGGAATAAGGACCACGAGCACATCCCTCCTTAATTAACTTGGTAGCCACATCGGGTCTTATCAAAGTCACCGGGTTACCAGCATCTGGTGGACTAACCAGGAGCTCGTCACCGCACTTGATACTGACCGAACGCGTCAGATTATAGGGTTGCCCGCTAGGGGATTCGATATCGCTCCGGATCCCTTCATAATCACGGGCAGGCATACCTGTGTCATCCGAATTGGCGGACACATGACCACAAGTAGTTGCGATCAGGGCACCGGTTCCGAGGGAGCAGAATATATCGAACGGATCCTCGCCATCTTCCACATAATCATCGCCATCGTCATCTATCGATGAGGCACGACAAAGACCAACAGTCTCATGATCGGACGGAAACTCTACCGCACTCGATGACCCTTCTACGCA
>NW_003208985.1:0-4341 GCF_000006405.1 Perkinsus marinus ATCC 50983 | reverse complement strand
CTAATGAGGTGCACGCATACACATGTGCGCGACTGCGAAGCTGTCTCCTTCATAGACTACACAGACTACAACATTTGTGACCCTCAGTGAGGATACCTCACATAATGCGAGTCGTATTATCACAAATTACGATTCACAACACAAGCACAGATTATAAGCTCGAATAAGGAACTTATGTTCGAGCCCTGAAAAGTTTGCTGTCCGTGAGCGATAGTGTCGCTTAGACGTCGCCGCAGGACATGAGCACGCATGATTTCCTCTTCAGTGACTGCGAATCAGATACCTCACATATACCAAAAGAGCGAATTAAATCGAGAACAAAAGGCGAATATAGAGCAGAAACATAACAGTTACCGGAAGAAATGTGCAATACTGGCCGTCACTTCGTAGCTTTTAATAAAATGCCACCAGTTACTCGGTAAAAACAGCGCATCGCCGGCATTCAGAATGGCTTCCGAGTATATCGCCTCCTTATATAAGGGATATCTCTCGGTGTCGATTGGCTCAGTGAGGATGTCAGTCGGCAGAGTGGAATTGTTAGTGAGGATACCTCGCTGAAGAGGGTAAAGACACTTCTCCTGTGACGGGCTGAATAAACGCACATACTTGCTACCGACGACCTGAGCACAACAGAAATGGCCATCATTGGCAATGATATTGGAATGATATCGAGACTTGTATTCTGATTGTTCGGAAGCTCTCCTCACCATGCATTTCATATTATTGTCGGCATCTCGATGAGTTTGGGAGGCAGTTCCAGCTGGTCCGAAAAACAACAGGCGCCTGACGATCCCCTCATCGCCACTTAGACATATATCCGGTACTGGCTGCACCTCGTTCTCGAGCTCTCGTATTTGATTGAAGATCTCATATTCGGCCAAGTATGCGATCGATTTATCAGCATTGTCCTTTCCAGGCTTCAACAGATGTTCCTCCACATAGTCCCGTAACTTCATCAGTTGCTGACTGTAGGTGGAGCTCATATATCCACCGACTTCTATTGGGACCAGGCGGTCTCCGTATTTGCTGTGCGTCCAATGATCCGGATCCTTCCAAGACTGAACTCCTGGCCATCTCGAAACCAGTCCTCGGATTTTCACTGGTTTTTGAGGGACGTAATACTCAGTGAGAAACCTCTCGAATGAAATCTCTGATGCATCTACTTCATCAACAGGGAACTTCAGCATTGGCGGTTCGTCCTCTCCCGTTGGGAAAGCCCGCTTCACTCGCTTTTCCTCACGATGCACCGACACGCTTAACTCCGCAATCTCCCGACAGACCTCCTGCAGGAGCCCATAGGATCTCGTCGAAGGCCCACCGATCATAATCCCCATATCAGCATAGAATGTCGACTTTTGTAGTATTGCCAGACAGCTAGCTGCAACAGCAAATGCCTCTCGGCATCCATGGTGGACCTTGGTGTAATAGCCGGTATGAATAGTAGCCCATGCCTCGTGGTACACGGCTTGAGCAGTGCTGATGCTCATCGCTTTTGCAAGTTCAGAAAGCATACCCAGCAAATGCCGACAGTCATCCGAGTCATTCGCCCGATCCCCTACAATCTCTGAAATCACTGTCTTCACCCGAGCCAACTTATTCTCTACGGATGCCATTGACATTATTCCAAACCGCTATAGATGTTGGATGAAAAGCTTATCGAGCGTTATCACTTGATAACACAACATCTGAAATCCGAAACGTGGGTGTTGTCAGGACGTATATATTTACAAAACCAACCCTGATGCTGCTATTGCTGCCACGAGGCATTCGCCTTGTGCGTCTTGCCATTCCTGTGCTCCTTCAGCTGGTCTTCCGATGTGAAACCAAGGAAACAGGTCTGACACCAATATTCCATTCCTTTCCACCGCGCATCCAGCTCGTTCCTCAGGTGCCAGAATTTGCACTTCTCCCCTTGTTTGCATTGTCCAGTCTTCTTGTACATACGGCACATGGGAATGTTGAGATTCTGCGCAACCTTAGCGAGGGCCGGATCGAACTTCTTTCGATGCCGAAGCTCCCGGATAAGCTCAGCCTTATCACCGGCAGTCATCTCTTCCGGCTTCACGTGGCTGAACAGACAAGACTTGCCTCCCTCCTCGAACTTGCACTTTCCCGTCAAAAAAGAAAAACACAAATTCGAAAGGCCTTGTCGCATCTTTTTCCGCAACACTTTGTTCGACAACTTTTCCTGAGCCTTCTCTTCATCATTTAGTTTCCTTTTCTTTCCTTCCCGAACCGCTTTCACCGGAGATTTCTGAGCAACCCCACATGCTACAGAACCTCCAACCCTATGCTCACCTCGTCCTCGCTGCTACTACTACTACTACTGTCACCATCATCTGAGCCTTCCAAGGCAGCCAACTGAGCGTCCAAGTCGTTCAATGATAGCTCGTTGGACATGCGGACCACAACAGTAGCGCGACTAGGGTGAAACATTTTAAACTCATTTTCAGGACCCAGCTCAGCACAATCGATCTAGGTGCTGCCCTAGTCTTGAGAAATCTCATACCAGTCTGAAGTTCTGTTACAAATGCGGCCAGAAGTGTACAAAAATTAATAAAATTTTCCCAAAAATTTTCTCGGAATTTTCATATTCTCACCAACACATGTAGTTGATTATGTGCATATTTCCCCATACCGTACTTTGCAAAAGTATCGACTCAAGCAAGAAAGCTAGGACGCCACACAAGGTCCCATCTAAACGCAAGCACCTCTCCAAGAGTAAACAATGTAGTAAGTGTTCGGTTCGATCAACAGTTAGCCAGCTCTGCGAAACCAGTCAGCGTCACAAAACTATTCTCTTGAATGGGAAATCGGCAATTATAACACTTGATGGTCTATCGAGCCATACTATTATAAAAACGAGGCCGTGCGAGATGATCAACTTTTTCCTATTGTTGCGGCCACTTGAACTCCGACGAATCAGGCGGCGCCGAGGTCCCCGCGCCGGGCCACCCCTTAGCAGCGCTCAGATTTCCGGTCAGCTGAAGTCGACAAAGGCTTCAACAAAATACGATGCTATCTGTGTCCTCACCTTCCTTCTGATTCCGGGAACTCTAGTCGGCTCCTCAGTAGCAGCAGGAGCGCCAGTGGGCTGCTGCGGTGGTGGCTGTACTGTTTGAGTGGGCGCGCGCTAAAACAAAAGGATCTCCACAGGTCACTACACACAAAAGCAGAGAAAAGAGCCATGATAGCACCATGACCATTTCCTGACTACTTCCCGAACCATGCAGGAGTACTCACCTCAGAGGTCACACTACTCTTCCTCGTCAACTTCTTCGCCCCTACAATTGGCACTTTACGGGGAGGAGGCGAAGGTGTGGTGATCTTGGGAACACTTTGTGTCCTCTGCGGCACCCACTGCTGCTGCGCCGGCGGCGGCGGCGATGGCTGAGCATAGTACTGCTGCTCCTGCTGTCCACCTGATCGGACCACAGCGTTATCCTATCGAGAGCGGCGATCCAGCGTTACTACCTTCTTGCGGTGCCGACTGCTGTTGCAGCTGCGATCTCGCGAGCTCAGGCATTGGCACTCGGAGATTCCTTGGTGGGGGCATTGGAATTTGTGCCTCGACAAGCATACAATATCCATAAAATCGACAAACATGCATCACTTCGCTCCGCCCTTTACTACCTGTGGTATGGTATATCCCGTTTGACCATAATACCCTGCTGCTGCTGCCGGAGCCCCCGAATACCCAGATCGTGGTGAATTCGAGGCGCCACTAGCTACAGCAGCATAGGATAGCGGTGCTGCCACCTAAAACAATAACGAGCATCATCTCAATCAGCCGAGTTGTCATTCGAGTAGTCCTTACCCCAGTCTGCTGCTGCTGCTGCCCGACTACTTTTCCCGGTGGCACCACCACAGCGTTCACCACAGGGACCCCGCCCTTAGCCTGCTGCTGCTGAAGATACTCTTCACGATCAGCAGGTCTACCCGGCACCCAAGCTCCTCCCACTGCTTGGTACGGCTGAGGCTGTTGTGCCAGCGGCGGCGGTGGCGGCAGAGACTCATTGGTCGTGCCTTCCTCTCCCTGCTCATCCTCGCTATTTGAATTCTCCGGCTGTTGTTGCTGCTGACTGGCCCGGGTCTTGCTCTCCTCTTCGAGCCGCTTCAGCTGCGCCATCTGCTCCTGTGAACAACAGCGTCCAATAGACCTCTACGGAGGCTTCCCACTGCCCCATGCTAGAGGCAAGAGCACAGCATTCAAGGGAACCCAACATCGTAACAGCACTGCCGAGTGATGTCTCTCCCACCATACTTACCTCAATCGCCTGTCGCTGCTCGTTGAGGGTATTCTGTTGCTTCTCGATCTCAGCCTGTTGATGCCTCCTCAAC
>NW_003213224.1:0-1272 GCF_000006405.1 Perkinsus marinus ATCC 50983 | reverse complement strand
TCAAAGGCCGCCCACGGCGGAGGCATACCGTCTCTACCTGGGAATTCAAAGGCAGGGACCATCCCACCAGCAACCATTGCTTCCTGCTGTGCCTGATAGTTCTGACCGTCATCTGGCTGAGGCATCATACCGGTCGGGTCGAAAACGGCACTGGCCGCCGCTGCTGCTGCTGCTGCCGCGGCTGACCCGCCATCATCAGCAACACTTCTCTCAGCCATGGTTAGTACTAGGGTTACCACAGGTGAAGAGTGTTGAAAGCAAGGAGAAGGAGGATAAAGAACTGAGAGTGGTATGAAGACTCGAGCCCAACCAAAGCAAATGGTAAGCGGCAATGGAAGCAGCAGTAGGATAGGAGACTATCTCGTACACTATCATTACTACCAGTCACAGGAACGTTCCGATGCGCGTCGCGCTTATACACCATGAACCTGAAACGATGCCCACTATCTAAAGAGCTCGACTCCAGATCATCATAGACTTGCCTTAACGAAATCTTTTTCGGCAATTCCCTCGTGGACCAAGAAGTCTCCTACCAGCTTTCGCTTGTCACCTTGGATCATAATGACCTTGCCGAACTCGGGGTCTTCCGTAATACTGCCATTGCAATTGAACTCCTGTGAGAAGGTTTGTGCACTTCTGGGGACCGCCCCTCGCTCCTCTACTACCTTTTTGAAATGCTTAAGGATTTTCTTGGAGCTAAATTGTTTCGGTAGACCCTGGATGATGGTCAGACTCTTCCTGCCATTCCGCTGTTGGTTCCGGATATCTACACTCACACATAGACTCTATGAAACCGGTCCTAAATGGTAGGCACTCCTTTGTTCAATGGCGGCTATATGACTACCACCCCACATCACCGATTCCCGCGCGCCACTAAATTATTCCGCGATAAAACCTTATCCTGCTACCCAGAAACCTAATATCACCCTTTTCGCCCTAGGACTGCCAAGCAGAGCACTGACGTGACATGGGGAAGGCATTCCCCGTCCGACCAAAGGCGGGTCTGTTGCCGCGACCGTTACAGTACGACGATCCCCGATAAGCCCATTATTACGAATATAATTCTGCTGATGATCATCATCCTGCTGATCTCCAAATAGCTCCTGTGCAGGGTTCATTTACTGCGATGGATCAAGATAGAAGACCGATAACAGGTTTCTCACGAGGTGACGTGCGACTGCGTGCAAAATGCACGAAAATTTTAGCGGAGCGAAGTGGTGCATGTTTACACGTTTTCATTATCATTTCATTCGATGATGCGCTCTGCTGTAG
>NW_003210463.1:0-1036 GCF_000006405.1 Perkinsus marinus ATCC 50983 | reverse complement strand
TCTGTGCCGCACTACAGGAGATGAAGTTAGCTGTGTGCTGTGCTGCAACACATGTAAAGTGTGGGTGCGCGGCCCAGACGGGACCACAGCAGCTATGCGTACTCACGTATGCAAACGTGCTGAGAATCAAACAAGAATCACTCACTTCATACCCACTGCCGATGTTTCCGACGAGCAGAAAAGGTCAATCCGAGAGGCAGCGTTGGTACTCTTGAGTGAAATTGGTATCTCATATCTGTCGTTCGAGAGCCCGGCCATGATTAATTTTGTTCGTGTAATATCTTCCGTTGGTGCCAAGCTCGGGTCGCCTCTGGACGCGCAGCGAATTCTTCCCTCTGAGACTACCCTGAGACGCGATATGGTGAAGCTTGCACAGAGCAGACAGCAAGACTTGAAAGTAATGATCTCCAAGCAGAGAAGGCCACTACAGGTGATACTTGCTGGAGTCTACGACTCGTAGACTACGAGCTAGAGACTTGAAAATCGTCTTTGTATCGCAGATATGCTTCGATTGCTGGCACAACACGTGGCACAGCAAGGAGTACATCGCCTTGACCTTGAACGTGCACACGGACAAACCTACTCCAGTCGTGTTAGACCTGAGAGAAATACCAGACGGTACCAGTGAGAGCCTCAAGATGGCGATAGATGAAGTAGTACATAAGTGAGATGCTTCTGTGTGGATTTCGCACTCTGGAAACCTTTTGTGGACGTAGAGAACACTTCGGTTTCAGACTTGTGCCTTCTACGACATCGCTCCCACCGAAGCACTGTTTGTGTGTGATAGTGCGGCCAACAACGAGAAAGCCTTGGACCTCAAGGGATACGGAAGTGTAAGTTATGTGCAGATGGGGGAGTGGACTCAACCTCAATCCATAGATCCCTTGTTTCTGTCATCTACTACAGCTGTCTATCAACGCCGGTTTAGTTGGAACGGATATTGACCCATCCCTGGTTGAAGAAGTGGAGGATAAGCTACGAGAAAGATCAGTCGACGTAACCATCCCAAGTGACATGGAGAGCGAAAATATAGGGT
>NW_003215302.1:0-1198 GCF_000006405.1 Perkinsus marinus ATCC 50983 | reverse complement strand
TGTGTCCGAGACGCAATGCCGAAGTTCCGACCAGCTTGAAAAGACTAGTCTAGCGAGCATTGATCGCGTGGCTAAGGAGTAAGACCTATCGTTTTGCCTTAAAAAGATGAAGATTGTTTGGATGATACCCCGATTATTGTTGGTCAATTTGTTTCAAGTACGGCACAAGTCCGACTCCTCGCCTCCCGATTGGTATCGATCGGATAGGCTCTTGTTTATTAGGTAGCTTCTGCGTGTAATCGAGACCTTGCATCAAAAATTCGCCACAGATTGTCGATGTACTCACGTTACTTGCTATCTGTTGGATGAGTGTCGCGAAGGTCGACAATGGTATGCTGATGCCTCTGGGTTATTATCATTGATTCATAGTGTTATGACTAGACCCCCGGATACGATGTTTCCATGTTTCAGTGAATCAGCTGTATGGCTACTGGACAGTTCCTTCATGCTGTTTAAGGTATAGTTTTTTCACATTACGAACAGGCATTTACCATCTCCTGCTTTCCCATGTTCGCTTATTTGAGAAACACGCTGGCTTGATACGGCAAAGATAGAAATGGAATCTATCTCCGCACATGGAGATAGAAACAATACGTCGGCAAGAAATCTCGCAACCACGAGATATGAACAGCCAATCATTGCCAATGCGCATGAACCACGGAAATCTGTTAACTGAAATTCAACAGGTGGATGAGATATCTCCTGCACGTCGGAATACCTGTAGTGTATGCTACACCGCAACACAAAGATATTTCCCTATAATGCGCTCATTAACTCTGCACACACGTGCTCGGTACAAATGAGGCTGCTGTCACTGAGCAGAATTGCCAAAAGGAATTTATGAGATTATGCTTGTAAACTATTTCCGTGGGCCTTTTTTGGGATATGGAGCCGGCTCTCATATTGTTTCTGCTGTTGGGTTTAGTGTCGTCTCTCACTCTACGATCGACGAACTGGTCGTACGTTCGCTCCTCCAGCATATCAATTCCAAGTTGTTCTCTCAGGATTAGATCGTTCGCGTCCTTGTCTGTCAATTCCCATTCATGACGAGCCAATTCCTGCCGTCGCGTAAGTTCTGGAAAAGTTGTGGATCGAACGGGTTGTGGACATGACCATCATGGCCTACCAGATACTGTGGAGCGGACAATCATGACATGCAGGGTCTATGCGGTTGTTACATAACGCTTTCTTCCATACA
>NW_003215520.1:0-1136 GCF_000006405.1 Perkinsus marinus ATCC 50983 | reverse complement strand
TCACTGCGAGGAAAGCTCCATCTCGAAACCGCCGTATAGTTAGCCTCCGATCAGCTCGACTGCCTCAGTCTTCAGACACTCAAGAAGAGTCCGAGGAGAGATAAGATCGAAGCCCAAGGCTCTGTTGACTAGGCAGTACCTACACCCCATAGACTCCCATGCCATTCCTCGCAGGCCGAGCTTACACATCCTGAAGGAGCATAATTCCACAGGACTTGCTCGCATTGCTCAGCGCTGTGCAACATAGCTGGATAACTTGCTGATAAGTCGCTGCCGGAGCCGCCAGCGTACCATCATCATCATCGCTCACTAGACCGTATTCCTCAAGAAGGGATCGGACCTATACAATTTGGTCAAGTCGTATTCAACGTTCCATTGAGAGCTCAACTATACCGAATCAACTCACCTGAGTTGAGTCATCTTTCTCATCTCGTTGAAGTCGCCTGGCCAGTTGAACGAGATCAGAAGCGCTTGCTTGCAACGACCGAAGATCAGCGAGACCTAAGAGAGGATTGCTATGCCACAGTGGCGCACAGTCGTGGAAATCTCCATGTTTTCAAGCGAACGAAGAGTAAGCGGGGAGATAACAAGTGTTACCTTCATTCACACTCCTATTGTCTTCCTCTATTTGTTTCTCTCTCCGCTGCAGTAGACGCCCAATACCCCCAATCTGCCCACCGACAGGCTCATACGATGGCGAAGCGCTCCAGCTTTGGGTAGTGACCTGAGAGATAACATTGGATATACATTGGTTAACAGCCAACCGGAAGTAGTATAGCTCAACCCTCGTTGAAATCGAGCGTTTATTCCCCGTTGCTCACCAGCCGACTGACCATGGCTTCTAATCGCTCAGCATCAGCAGAACATGTCCCTCTGATACTTAAACCATCTCCGGGATGACCCCAAAACGTAAGGTAACTGCTTAAAGCTAGTTCGAACACCGCCTCCAATTCCGCAGCCTCACAGTTTCGCATCTCGAAAATACCCTCCTTTAATCTTTATCGTGTCTACCTGGTCAAGCCGAATACCTAAGCGCACAGAACCCTCCACCACGAGGTGTGGGCTGCAACAACAGCAGACACTCTGGCACTTCTACAGACTTACATTTGTATTGCCCAGCATGTCGCCAATAAATG
>NW_003208316.1:0-1324 GCF_000006405.1 Perkinsus marinus ATCC 50983 | reverse complement strand
GACGCAATGATCAATCTAGTTTCGCATCGTGTGTTGAGCCGTGCTATCTACTGATCTTGCCGGCGCCAAATGGCCGCCCTGAACACGTACTGAGCGTACTGAACTCCACCACGTAACTACATTTATTAGCTAAGCACACTGGTATGGGTCACTGAGACAGAAACTGTGCCATGTATGTCAGTCTCAGAGAAGCTGTAACGATAGCGGATGACTCATCCAACTTTAGAACGCATGTGGCATATTTAGGGGCGGATTGAGTAATTTAGGGGCGGGGCGAAGAATCCGGATTTTTGAACCTATGCTATATGCGATAACTATTAGAGTTATTAGGCTACTTAGTAGCCGCTACTAGGGATATTGAATTTGCGGTGTGGATTATGCTCAGAAATAGTATTTGGATAATCTTCTTCTGAATTACCGAAGAACAATCTCGAGGGTTCGTCGAGGCTCGAGGCAAACGCGCAATCTGACCGAACCCGGGGAATACCATCCTTCCGACCCGGGGAATCGGCATCTGCAGAATATCTGGCTGTCGCCGCAATTGGCAGCGTGCCACAGCAAAGCGATTCGCCTCGGGCGAACAGCAAGGTCGTGCGCGGATATTCAGTATCTCGCTGATGGAGTCTATCCGAGTCAGATAATCAGACAGCCTCCCAGTGCCTGTGGCTATCAACTGAGCGGTCTAGCCTCGACCCTTACTTTTTCTTCTCGTGGAAGTGCTTTGCTAAAGGCATCCTGAATTGTTGCAATAATATGACAGGTGCTGTAGACCCTATAAGTAACCCTCAATGCTGACGTAGAAGAGCATTTCAATGAATTTCGAGTTTCGAGGTGGATCGATTCCTCGAATCGAATCGATTCGTCTGCCCGCCGCAGCATCCTCGATTGATTAGCACCGAACAATCGATCGATTTTCGATATCTCGATCCAATCGAGCCTCGGTCCGATGTATGCTGAGAATCTCGCTGAAGACAGACCATGGCATAGCTTATGTAACCCTGCCTCGTCTGTTACTGTAGGCTACCGTAAGTCGTGAGCAACATTGATCAGGGGGCAGCTTGCCCCGGGCAGGGTTCCATGGGCTTAGTCGAGGGTCAGGCGAGGGTCAGGCGAGGGTCAGGCGAGTCAGGGCCAATGCAGTTAGTGCGCCATCTAGGTATGCTGAAGGTTAGTATAACCTAGTCCAGCTATACCAAGTTCATTAAATAGCGTGCCCGCGAATCGAACCTGGGTGCATCCGCTGTCAGCTTGATCACATAACCTGCTGAACTATATGCTAGGAAAAAAGGGTCGACATTCCATCGAGGATCACACCTGGGTAATA
>NW_003205284.1:0-981 GCF_000006405.1 Perkinsus marinus ATCC 50983 | reverse complement strand
GACAAACGGACTCAGAGCTAGCTTTCTGCCGGAGTTGAACCGACGACCTCCCGCTTACTAAGCGGGTGCTCTACCAACTAAGCTGAGAAGGCACGTTCCCTCAAGTGTAAAGTCTAACCATGTCTTGAAATTTCACAATGAAACGCATACCACAATTCAAGTGGCGCAACAATTTGATACTAAATCTCAGTGAAAAATTACGAAATGCAGTCGGTTTCCGACAAGCGGACTCAGAGCTAGGCTTCTACCGGAGTTGAACCGACTACCTCCCGCTTACTAAGGGGGTGCTCTACCAACTAAGCTAAGAAGGCACGTTCCCTCGAGTGTGGAGTCTAACCATGCCATAGAATTCCACAATGAAACGCATACCACAATTCAAGTGGTGCAACAATTTGGTACTAAATTTCAGTGAAAAATTACGAAATTCAGTCGGTTTTCGACAAACGGACTCAGAGCTAGCCTTCTGCCGGAGTTGAACCGACGACCTCCCGCTTACTAAGCGGGTGCTCTACCAACTAAGCTAAGAAGGCACGGTCTCGCAAGTGTGGAGTCTAACCATGCCATAGAATTCCACAATGAAAGGCATACCACAATTCAAGTGGTGCAACAATTTGGTACTAAATTTCAGTGAAAAATTACGAAATTCAGTCGGTTTTCGACAAACGGACTCAGAGCAAGCCTTCTGCCGGAGTTGAACCGACGACCTCCCGCTTACTAAGCGGGTGCTCTACCAACTAAGCTAAGAAGGCACGGTCTCGCAAGTGTGGAGTCTAACCATGCCATAGAATTCCACAATGAAACGCATACCACAATTCAAGTGGTGCAACAATTTGGTACTAAATTTCAGTGAAAAATTACGAAATTCAGTCGGTTTTCGACAAACGGACTCAGAGCAAGCCTTCTGCCGGAGTTGAACCGACGACCTCCCGCTTACTAAGCGGGTGCTCTACCAACTAAGCTAAGAAGGCACGGTCTTGCAAG
>NW_003209736.1:0-1006 GCF_000006405.1 Perkinsus marinus ATCC 50983 | reverse complement strand
TTTTTCATATGTATAGTCGATTAGCCAGAAGTGAGTCTCATGTTTACCATAGTAAATAAGGGAGCCGTCGATGTCTGGGCTTACAGATATTTTGCCTTGGATGTTGGCTCTCCGGCCCTTTTATAAGGTAACTGCCTGCCCAGGGCATCAACGGCGAGAATGTGTGCAATCGCGTAGAACGAAGCTTTAATATACGGGATCCATCGAGTAATTCTTGTCTTCGCTCTTGATAAATTTTCGAGGTTTATTTCATCGCTCACCATTGGTGCGTAATAACCCAATCAAAGTTCTTGTAGGAAGCTACTTTCTGAAATAGATCGGGATGGAAGACCGAGGTTGAGGTGAAAGGATGCATGGAAGTTTTATTGTTCGAGGATTTCTGTTCAACCTCGAGAACTTACTTACTAGAGAGTTGTAGTAGAAATGAGTAACTTTCTTGACCGAAGCTTCTACTACAAACGAAGTTCGCTTCTTCTATACCCTCATACTTCTTCGAGCCCGCTATGTCCCTCTTCATTGGGCTTCACTTTCCCTGAGTCAATTACTGCTGAAGATGCAGAGAGTGTAGAGCTGTATGTAACTGATTGAAACCGTCCCAAATGCTAGTCAGAGCCTGACAGTACAAACTTAATACCTACCTGTCTTTCTATCTTAGAGCAAGGGCATGCAACGAGGCTGAGCTAATTGGCTGATGTCCGTGGCGCAAGCGCCGTGTCGTTTACGAGAAGTTACTTGTTCGATTTGTTGTCTGTCACGCTGCAACTAGGTTATGTAAGAATTCGCGAGCTTTTTTATAGTGTATCATACAGCGTGTATGATTGATACGTCTCGCGGGTGGGGAAGAAGCTGATGAATCGGTGGACAGTGCGAAGCGCCCTCCACGCGTTGAATAATTTCTTGGCGGGAGCGCGATGAGCAGTGGAAAGTCCGACACGATTCGTTTCACACAAGGATACAAAATTTTCGACACTCCATAGTTTCACATTTAACTGAATTGCTCGAAATG
>NW_003216893.1:0-1169 GCF_000006405.1 Perkinsus marinus ATCC 50983 | reverse complement strand
AACATCGGACCGTACACCGAATATTGTACTGTTGCTGTTGCTGCTGCTGCCGAGGAGGATAAAGGACAAGCCCTCTTGCTGACAGGGGAAGTGCCCTCCTGCTCAGACTCAGAACCCTCTCCTTCGGGTTCGGAGGAATTCGAATCAAACGATGGCAATGGATATAATGCATCTGATTGAAAATGAATATCTCACCCTCGATAGTGACCCTCAGAGCAAAGCAGCCTCGAGCCATAATAAAGACGGGGGCCCTCTAACAGTGACGAGGAAGCCATCACAACCAAATCCATGAGAATCAAATCCAATCAGGGTCGAGGGCGCAGTAGTAGTAGAGGCGGGTGGACGGACACCACACGATCGAACAATTGGACTTCCAGCCTTTGGACCAAATCGATCCTCCCTCCCTGGAACCACCATGCGAGTGGACGAGAAAAAAACAGTAATACGTTATACAACTCCACTCCCGATATCCCCACAGGGCCTACTACACTCACCTGGCCCTTTACCACGACCAAAGCTGATGGCCCCATTGACCATTGTATGGGAACCAACAGCTAGCAAGGACCCTTCCTTCGACTAGTATAACACAACACGCTTGTGCCATCTTATTGGATCTCGTACATCGCGGGAAGTAATAATCAGGAACACCGACTACACCCTAGGCCGACAGTGGCTATAATGACGATAACAGCAGCAGGCATGAGCAACAGAAGCACAGTATCACTACAGAGACAAGCAATGATAATAAGAGTGAGAAGAGGAAGTAGTAGGACTCAGGCAAGCGAGAGAATAGTGACAACGCTTCTTCTGCTGTTTGCTACCGACGATACTATCATCAGAGTCAACAACAGCAGCACATGGTGCCTACATAGGTTACCGCTCTGATAGGGTCAGCCACCTCTAATAGATAGGTTGAATCACACTGAGCAGAAACAAGGGCACAACTGATGACGACCACAGAATGGCGGTCACGACGAGTATGACAAGCGAGGTTATGATAATACTATGCTTATTTCTACTGCTTAGACTAGACAAGAATACAACCTCATTACGTTGAGCCATAAAGCGAAGTACTTTCGTCAGTAGCTTGTATAGACTACATGCCACAGGGAAGGTTAAGCCACTTTATGACTAATAACAATCAAGCAAGGCTGTCGGTGACACCAATG
>NW_003208195.1:0-1046 GCF_000006405.1 Perkinsus marinus ATCC 50983 | reverse complement strand
GGCTGTGGATGCGTTCTTCAATGGCTGATGATCCAAGTCTGTCGCCTGATGATGTTGTTGGCCGAGTGATGAAAGCTTACAACGGTACGGTACACTCTGTCACGCGGCGTGACTCACGCATCGTATCCCAGTTGAGATGTTCAACGTGGATCTCAATGCCCATGCCTCTGATCGTGTGGAATGGGACCGATTAGTGAACACTGTTCACTGAACAGTGCCATTAAGTTAGCTGACGAGAAGTTGCAGTGTTCCACGAAACACGACTTATACCCTGGTGCTATAGTCCGTTTACGACGTAAACTTTACGTGATGTTCGTATGGAGACCATACTATGGACTTGCATAAAGCTGATCAGCCCCCTTATGCTGAGAAAAGTTGGCGTATCATAGGGTTTCTTTCTAAGAAAGGACTTGTAACTAACAAAGATTCTCCCGATTATGGCCTTTTCCGGAAAGCAAAAATTCTGTGGGAGAGATTCTGTGAAAGTTGTTCATGTCTCACGGCTTGTCCGTTGCTTCCCGGCTAAAGTTGATGTTGAAGATCTATGAAGGTCCAACGAATGCATTGTGATTTACTGTTAGATGGGAACGAGCTCAGAGACCTCCTCGTGGTGTTCCTGGAAACTCAACTATAATGCTTATTGTTGAGGCTAACATCTAAGCATTCGACTGTTTCTTCCCTTTCTGTTTCCTTGTACATTCTGTTATTGTTGCTTTGTCGGATTGCTTCTCGTTTTGTTACGTCTGTATATCCTTGTTAGTCAGTCCAGATGAATGGTTCCGATTATGCTATTGGTCGGACATATATATGTATGTTGAGATATGCACTTGTGTATGTTCTTTTCACTGTTTATTTGGATTTGTCTTGTGTTGTACCACACGACGACTAACCAACCACTACCACAACAGTTGTGATAGTGGTTGGTTAGTCACCTGTTTAGTCTACTCATCAATGGATGTGTCCCCGTGTTGGGGGGAGTTGTTGGACGAGTATGTGGTCGATAGTTGTCGGAATCCATGTATTGTTGGATGTTTTATCCGACGGAT
>NW_003210377.1:0-827 GCF_000006405.1 Perkinsus marinus ATCC 50983 | reverse complement strand
GCCGCTGTCGGAAACTTATTTTAGTATCTGCTGCAGGGATTCGTCGCACTCACAACTTGGGAACACCGTCCTCACATCTTGCAATCAGATCCATGCTACGACGAGGATCTTATCCACCCGACGTGACTGTAATTTGGATCCACGTAAGTCACTGTGGGCATACTGTGTCCACAACCTGGGTCAAGGCTTACACCATGCTACTTCACTACGTTTCACCTGGAAAGCGAAGCCTACACCGGATAATCCACCGGCTCGTATGACGCACCCCACCCCCCTTGGACAAGGGTAATTAGCCTGGAAAAGCCAGTCGCCAGGTATCTCATAAGCTATATGACATCAGACTCATAAGCTCAACATTGCGCAGAGGGGTAGCGGGGACGGCTGAGCCGTCACGGCTCCGATGCACAAGGACTCGCATTCACTCAACCCAAGATCACCATGCGGTTGTACATTACGATTCGAACAACCACCATCTGGTGCAAGGACTCACTTATGCACAACTAATACAACTCCATCCGGGCCTCACCTCGCACGCCTGTGGAAGTTGCCATCAACTCACTTTTTGATATCTCACAACGACACGTGATGTACGGATCCAAGATATTTTCCGCCAGGAGTGGTAATACAAGAGGGACTAATGGTTACGCACAAGGAAACATGAAGAGAGGCGTGTCACCGTATTGCGGTTCGGGTTTCGGGTTTCGGGTTTCGGGTTTCGGGTTTCGGGTTTCGGGTTTCGGGTTTCGGGTTTCGGGTTTCGGGTTTCGGGTTTCGGGTTTCGGGTTTCGGGTTTCGGGTTTTCGGGTTTCGGGTTTCGGGTTTCGGGT
>NW_003212526.1:0-2463 GCF_000006405.1 Perkinsus marinus ATCC 50983 | reverse complement strand
CTTACGAACGCTGCATGGCCTAGGGCATTTCGCACACGCGGAGCGGAGCGCAAGAACGTGTTAATGGTAGAAGTTAAATGTAGGAGAAAAGCGAGCTCTGACATGACATGAGATAGCTAAGGAATCTCTACTGAGACTATCTTGGCGATAGTCAAGTTTCGTTGCGAGACGCTTTGTAGAAGAATTAAGTTGGCGTAAAAGTATACCGACGAACAGACAACCACATGGCGTCGCAAAAACGAAGGTTTCTCCCTAGCTTTCGGTTCTCAAGACCACGTATCGCCGTGAAATCGTGTCAACATGCGAGAAGTGTTACGAAATACATCTTGTCTCCAAGACTTGAAGAAAGTTCTTACATAGGTGATCAGCTTGGGATGGATTATACGGTTTGTTATGCGACTCTCCTCACTGGTAAGAATGCAACAGGACAACGAAGGAGCCAGTAAACTTATAGTCCGAGATTTCCTGAACGACATGCCATGGATCAGCTTCAAGCTAGTCCATCAGCTAGCGCAATAAAAATGAATTCGGAATCGGCTCATCGACAGACTCGACCAATGTGACTCAAATATGTGACATCTCGAGCGTACGTATGCTCGAAAATTCTTTATCAAGATAAAAGACATAACTGAAAAACTATGACATTCTCATATATGAGATAATCATGGAGCTGCAACATAGCACTAAACCTTTGTCCCCGATATACCGTCAACACAGGCTTGCCCACTTATCGCAATTTAACTGGACCAGCTTCCCAAATAGTCCAGCTCCATGGCCAGGTATGGCTATAGACCAGAACATTGACCCATACGTGGAGGTTGAAGTGGGATTTGAATTCCCAAACATCCGGTTTGTGATCAACACTGTTGCCGAAGATGTCCACAGATATACCGGCTCCGACAACTATCGCCGAGACATCGATGCCCAGCTCACCATGTGCTTTGATATCACCCTTGTTCGCATACTTGACCCCAACTTGACCAGAGAGTGTGACTCTCAATGCAGGAACGATCCAGACTTTGATTATGAACGAGACCGACATCGCTATTTTCCCTTCGTAACGGCCACTCCCACCGCTGCCTGCACCCGTAAGACATACTTCAATGCGCAAGCTTGCGAAGCCAACACTAGCACCCCAAACTAGGGCGCATCCACCGGCTTCGAAACCAAAGAGTAGGACCTCCGTCTTCGGCTGCTTCAAATGGACTGTGACATTCATGTGAGCTCTATTTTCCTCATTCTCTTGATCGGTATAAGCCATATATAGCTCGAGGCCCATAAACGTGTTGTTGGAGTCGAAACCAACATACAGGCAGTATGAAGAGACCGATGTGGTCAAACCTCTCTTGCAAGCCGGTGGTAATTCAAACTCCTTCTTATCATCCTTGTCCTGTAGAGGAGAGTGATACTTATGCCGAAAGAACTCATGTGCAGCTGTGCCATTGGAGATACGAAAATAATCAATCGGTGCTACCGACTTATCTCCACGAATGTGAGTCTTGTTCGACCTCCAGTCGTGGCTCTTCCCATCGTTGAAAAATCGACGAAACTCTTCGCTAACCAAACGGGTCTTGTCGAATTCAACATCTAGTTGTGGCGCCTCCTCTTTTGCTGCTGCTTGATTGTAGCTCTGGACTATGCCGTACGCCGCGTGAATCTCCTTTATGGCATCATCCAAAGTTAATGCATCGTCGAGATCTTCCCAATAAGTGACCTTGGACTCGAGATAGATTTTTTCATCGAAGGTATTGATACCCAAGAGATCCACCATCTGCTTGTGATTCTCGTCAAGATAGAGAACCCAACTGTTACTGATCGCACCAGTCTGAGCGAGGGCAGTGAAGTTGAGACCCGATTTGGGATCCACACCTTCTACTCCACTTCTGGACCACATGTTCAGCTTGCGTTCACCGTCATCTATCAAGCCTTTATAGATCCAACCATCATCCTCGAGCGTACGATTGGCATTGAGCCTGCGAGAATTGGGCATATCATCCATCTTCCTGGTTCCCTGGTTTATGAGGAACGACTGTTTATTGAAGAATTGGGAGGTACTGAAGTGCGTCTCGTTCTGGACCATGAAGAGATACAGGTACGGGTGACTTGGCGCTGCTTGAACCACTGCTTGACCGTCCTTGGCGATGAAGATGTCTCGATGAACGGTGAACGACTTGTTATCATCCATACCAGGTAGGACCAGCCCTTCAGTCTCCATAGCCTTGGAGATGTGACATCCCATTGGGTTCCCTTTGACGTCCCTCAAGTCAAGATTACAGAAATGCGTCGTCTTCATCTGCATACGAACGTTGCCCATTTTGAAGGCATATGCTTCACCATGTATCAATAGGGCGACGAGGAGGATGTTCATTATCGAGATGGTGAACGGAGTCATAAAATTACTGTGATACCCGAATAAGTAATTCCAGTCAACTCGACGCTCATAAAAGAGTCAGGAAACCAATG
>NW_003215413.1:0-1026 GCF_000006405.1 Perkinsus marinus ATCC 50983 | reverse complement strand
GTTGTTCATCATATGAGATCATTTCCGACAGATGACCATGGGACTTTCGTTGACTTTCGACTTACATGAAACATCGTGACATAATACTATGACTATAATATGGATGCGAATACTCTTCACTCGTTTCAGACTGAGCTTCGGGAACAGCTTCTTGAGCCAGGCGTCTTGACGTGTAACCCGACACACATCACGTGTCGGCCGAGGTGATTGTTACGTCTTAGATCCTACGAGAGTTGTAATGGCATCAGATCGTAGAGATCTTATCT
The DNA here is from genome assembly GCF_000006405.1 of Perkinsus marinus ATCC 50983. Lineage (NCBI taxonomy): Eukaryota > Perkinsozoa > Perkinsida > Perkinsidae > Perkinsus > Perkinsus marinus. The sequence continues at coordinate 760 of NW_003215413.1, read as the reverse complement.
CGCTTGCGTGCAGAATGCCAAGTTCTTGCCTTGTTGGTTCGTGACTCGCTGTTAGGAAGGTATGCACTAATTTTGTGGTTGAGTATCTTTCATTTGTGTGTAAATATTTGGTAATTCGGTGAGTGGGCTTTTCCGCCGTGTTAATGTGGCTTTTATCTTTCCCGGAACTTCAAACGCAAAGCAAATACGCAGAATAAACTCAATCAATTGGAATCAGATGGCTATTGTCAGCACTTCTACTTTCTAGTATTTCACACATCACTTACCAATAACTTGTTTACACTGAAATTTCAGTAAGATTCCACAAGTTGTGGACCACAACGGAATCAAGAATATCAATACAAGACTGAGACGGAACCATCAGTGTTGCACTGCAAGTACAGAGACATAAGCGCAATAACGACCATATACCCTACATGGCACACGGGTTTCATGACGAAACCACCAGTGTTGCACTGCAAGTACAGAGACATGAGACCTACATGGACGGTGGTAACTCATTCATAATGTATTAAGATTCTTGACAAATGGGAAACGTGACGTACGGGACTCATAAGAGAGCGTGTCACGTCACGAATGAGGGACGAAAATGAGAGAGGATGGAATAAGGACATGTATATGCGTAAGCTGGACACAAGATGAGGCTGTGGTGAGACAGACGAACTATCGTAGTTCGGCACAGAACTAACCTCACCATATTTGTTATCCACCAACTCCATAAACTCAAGACTGTTAGATACTAAATCGGACTCAGTAACGT
>NW_003212043.1:0-1010 GCF_000006405.1 Perkinsus marinus ATCC 50983 | reverse complement strand
GCTTGGTCAGGGCCTCGAGGCTGGTTTCAAAGGAGGAGCCCACGAAAAGTATGCGAGCCACAGTGTAGGTGCCCACGCTATCGTGGATAATTGTCGCAGATTCATAGAGTTCCCTGACGACAACCGTATCCTAAGCGGAGACGCAGACGTTGATCCACGACTACCTCGTTGTATTGGTTTAATTGACGGAACACATGTGATTTTTAGGGACGTTGTGCCATTGGCTAACAGGGCGGATTACATCGACTCTCGCTTTTTGTTATCTGCGTAATGTTGAGCTCAATGAAACTTTTCTTCTCTTCGACGATTCGCGCATATGGAGATGGGCCACCTAGCGCACATTTTTCGACCATTTTCAAAACTCCTAACCACTTAAGAATCTCAAGTTACTTTCCTTCACCTCAGGACTTCCTTAAGAACTCCTCTCCCTTTGTGATAACTAATTGAGCCATTTTAAGGTCATAGCCCTAAAGTTAAGGTCCTGTCCACAACACTTTCCTGACTAAATAGGTTTGGAGCATTGCATTCGAGAGCGGTACGGCGCAAGTTCGAATATATGCCTACTTCATTAAACCACTTTCTGTTGATTCATCCACTCTCGGCCTGAGCCGAAGATAGAAGGCTACTCGGCCAAGTCGTCGGAGAGATGATCGTGTCTCGTCCAACCTGATGGAGGAGGGGTTATTCTCCGTTTTCCTAACTGGAGAACTGCACGTTAAACTCTTCCAAAACCACTTGATAATCGGCGTGCCTCGCCAATTAGTCCTAAAACCACGCTACAGTGACGGAGTCAATATCACAGGAGGATAGAATCTTCCCGAGTCTATAACGCACTCACGACTCTTGTGAGTCTCGAGTGTCCACATATGTCAAGGTCCGTGACTCACCGAGGCCTGTCCAATTTTCTCTTGCCTATGTTAGTTCGTATTAGATAGAATAATCAGATTATTTCCGGACTAGCTCTTCGTGTTTCCAGCGTTGTCTCGAGTGATGAAGAGTCGGTTGTCCCT
>NW_003213115.1:1624-7464 GCF_000006405.1 Perkinsus marinus ATCC 50983 | reverse complement strand
TTTAATCCGAAGAGATCGGTCGGGTACTATTGCTCAACGCCTCGACGAGTTCAAGAGACAATGCTTTGTCGAGTACTACGACTTGTCCGTGGACGCCCAACACAAGGTCGATAGTCGACCGCGCCGCACGGATATCACACACGATGATGAGGCGAGGAGAAAAAAGAAGGATAACTTAGGCCGGAGCCCACTGCGAGCACGCTGACTATGCCACGGCAGGGGCTGGGCACTCTCCTACTTACTGGAGGTTTGGTTCTGGGTGTTGCCGCCACGGCCGCGGCCGTGCTGCCGACGAGCGTCGTGGCCTTTCCCGCCGGTTTTGTGGGCGAAGATGCAATCGTCTCCATAAGGGCACCACCCTGTACGCTCGAACCGACGGCATGTTACCGACGAGGGATTGGAGGTAGAGTTAGCACGCTGCCCGTGGCCAGAGGATGGAGTAGATCTCAACGATTCCCTGTGACGGGTGACGATGTCGGAGTTGCCGGTGACCAGCTGAGGGTCCATCTCCGTCGGGTGGGCGATGGCTTCGAGTCTCATCTCTGCGTCCAAGCGCCTTAGGGTGTGGATGTCCGACTGCAGGCAGTTGCCGCACAACCTCATTAGATAGAGGAGTGCTTCCGCAGGATTGAGCTTCTGCAGCACGCAGTGGCCGATCAACCACCTCGATATGTTCAGCAGCAAATCCGCGGCTCCGAACGACGAGCGGGGTAGGCCTGGGACGTCTTCCACAACCTCAATTTCACCAGTGTCGGCGTTGTGTTTCATGCGCCTTTTTATCTTGGCGCTCACTGGGGCGAAACCGCATTCGTCCTCGCGCACCGGTGCTCGCCTTTACGGATCCTGGCGAAGATCTTAGCCGAGAGTAGATATCTTGAAGGGATATGTACGTTGTACGCCTTCCCGAACTTCTGCCGCATCAGCTCGACAGCAGGCTCGGGTTGAGCCTCCGAGCCCTTCGCTTTCGTACCGATGAGGCCGCTCAAGGCCCTTAGAGCGTAAATGTTGACCGGGTTGCGGAGACTGCTAGCAAGTTCGGCGCAATCGCCCATATTCTTATAGAGTTCCGGGGCCACTATGCCGTTACGCACCAGGACGGTGAGACGTCGTATTGGGCGGTGGGCATGAGCTTCTCGCGGATGAAGCTCACGACTTCAGGCGGGAGTATAAGCTCGGAGCCGGGGTACAGAGTCTGTACTACAGACCAGACTGTTCCGGAACTTCAGCGCCTTCTGCTGCCGCTTCGCCAACGTCGATGGTAACGGGCTTCCCGGAAGTGACTCCGCAGCTGGCGCCACTTTGCAGAGGCCCAGGATAGGGGGCGGCAGTGGTGCCCGGGTCCCCGCTGGCCGTATTGAGACCGAGAGTCGTGCCGACCTGACCAGCACCGCCGGGAGCTGGCCCGCTGCCCGAGGCCATCATGTGGGGCTGCATGATCAAGCCCTGACTGTCGACGCGGATGCTTCTGCCGAGAGGGCCTTGGCCGTCGACGGGTGTGCCGTCCGAATTGGAGCTGCTCGCAGGAGAGGACATTGCAGCAAGCAAAGTCTGAGACCCAGCTGGACGTCGCGATTAAGCAATATCGCAATGGGCGAGCCGAGCTCGCCACCCCGGTAGCCGCGCAACCCAAAGACCCAGTCGGCGCGGCAGCTGCCGCTTGAGCTAGGCCGGGTGCAACGCAGCGGCATCATGGGTCCGAAAGAACGGAGGGAACCTCAAACCGTTGGAAGCCTATCAGAAGGGTTCCTCGGGCCGTCGAGACCATCGAACTGAACGGACCGCTCTAGGTTGAAGGCGGTGGCACACGCCGCCTGCCCTAGAGTCGACTCGCCTCGTATACTCGAGGCATGAAATAAGTTATGCACGGCATGCACCGGCTGCCTTCGTAATGTCGTGCTGATGTTCGTACGTACGTACGAACCGTTTCGCTACGCACGCTGAACAAGGACAGTGGACGCACCACGGATGATAGGCACGCGTGCTGCCAGTGCGCCCGGTGTGACGCGCCCTTCGTATCGGTATTTAACCTGTGTTAACTTGTTAACTCGTATTAATCCGTAGTGAAGATGAAGTGTAGTACGTGTTTTTCACTGGTTTTTTTTACCCTAGTCGGTGCATATCGCGATTTACTCCATGTGAATTTCGCGTTTTTTTCACGCGAAATTCACATCGGGAAATTCATTTCATATGCCTTTTTCACGTCTCCAAATCGCTAAATTCTCGATAAAACATTTCGCGAAATTCACAATCTCCCTTGTGAAATAAATGGTGTAAAACACTGATTACTCGGAGTTTTTCGCGTTAATCGCGAAATGCCGGGAGTGTTTTACGTGAAATGTGATGATTTGTCTGGTGTAATTCGCGAAGTGTTTTCATTTCGCTTCACATCGCGAATATCACGTTTTTCACGTGGAGTATTACGCCACTTCGCATAAAACGGGTGAAACTCCATTAAAATACGTTTAAAGTACTCCAAGTTACTTTTGAAGTATATCTATAACTTCGCATCTAATCTAATGCTATACATTGAAAGAAAGAGGATCTTCCACAATGGTATTCCTCTATGTGCCACAGAGATAACTCCTCTCCTGTGGCACAGAGTCTACGTGAAACCTACATCACGTGGACCACATGTGTGCGAGCACGCGTTCTGGTTTACTCGGTCGAGTTCGTTGTTCTTGATTCAAGAAAATCGCAGTCTCTAATGTTTATAATGTGCATTTTGGCTCTCGGTAGAATGTCTTTCATGGGCCCCCCCCTGGTGACCAGGGCCTGGGCTGGTCTCCGACATTTTGGGCCTCGATCAACACTTTCGATTGACAGAATGTGTTAATCGAGATTGCGCTGCGACGAGACTTGTGTCTAAAATTCTGACTGTAGACTATCTAATGGATTCCGTGACGGAATTTCCGTCCTCACATTCACAATAAGTGAACTAGCAAGTCCTAACGTTGTTAGTTGATAACTCAAAATATGAAGATCCGTTACATCCCTGTTGGTGTCGTCCTTCTCATCATGATGGTGGTCGGGTATTCCGATCAATACTCTCAACTAGATGCTATGCTCAACAATGACTCACTAGACCCATCGGATGGCGTAGTCTATCGTTGGTATAAATCTGGAGATACGCTGATGGGTGTCGACCTTTCCAATTGTCTGGCTCCTGGGATCTATTGTTACGTAGCCGTCGATAACACTGGACAGAAAGAAGCAAGAATATGTTATTGTACCGCTCAGTATTTTGCTCCCAGGTGACTATCGGCGTCGTCAAACACAAGATTCCATATCAGGGAATGCCGAATAATATAGAGAAACTCATCAGAAAGAAAATGTGGGCCATAGAAGATGTCTCAACAACATAGCAATTAGCTCATACGACATTCATAGTCGATTCACTGTGAATCTCGACGGGCAGTCTTAGTCTGAATTTCCTGGCATATTGATGCTCGGAGTACCGTCACATGACCCTGAACAAATATATCTGTCTCCGTTTTCTTAGGAAGAAGAAGAATGGGGTACTCGGCTATATTACATATGTAAGTGAAGTGATCCTAAATATTCCCACATCGAGACACATGACCTTATCATAATTCGAATCTTCTTTAGCCAGATGCTGTATTTCCCTTTCTCTATTGCCGTTCTCGACATATATTTTCCTTGATATCTTCGCTTGTGCCTGCAGGTTTACGTGCGTGAGAATCGGCGTGGACAAGGGATCGCCAAAACTCTTCTCGAAGAGAGTTTTCATTTGGTAGATTCACAGTATGAGGCTGTCCAAGCTCTTCGTATTAAAGGGCCATTCAACAGTCTTACTCTCAGATATCTGTAACCATACCCTCATTCGGTGCTATGTTTCTGGTAGTGAGATATAACAATGCAGCTGCCATCGCGCTATACAAGAAAGTCGGTTACGAACTGATCATCAGTAAGTTATGAGCGTCGAGGATGTTGGTCCGATACCCGCGCCAATTTTGATGATTTCTTTTGGTGACGGTAGGGCACTCGCATTTCACGGATCCCTGTTCTCCTGTTTAGATATAGCAAAAAACGGCTACAGTTACTACGCTCGTTATCCTTAGTGTTGACGGGTACTGCTACGATGCTCAATTGTTGTTCGCTTCTCTTTGGATTCTATTAGTAGTTCGTTCACCTGCAGTATGTTCGCAATACTCCTGCATTGTGACGTTCTTAACCGAAATGGTTGACAGCTCTCATAGACTCCCACAGTCAGAGAGTGTTTTTTCTTGCTCACCTGTAAGACACTCAGCAGACAGATTTCGGGAATTCTCGGAAAGTGAGCTTTTTGTTACCCGTACTACTCCTTTTAAAGGACTATTTCGCGTTTAGTAAGATCAATTTCGCCGGCTTGTCTGTATCAAGTAAGTCCAATTTCGACGAAATGCGGAAATCGACTTCGCTGATAGTATATTCAATTCCGCCGAAGTAACGGATCCGATGTCCGAGTGTTGCACGCTGCCCGTTCAGCCTATCATCATGCCAAATCCAGATCGCAACTCTGACGATGAGAGTTACCAATGGTAACTTGCCATGGAGACTTTCGTCGCTGGAGCCATGATAACTGTCACGAAAGTCAATATAACTAGTTGGCTGGCATCGATCTATGTTATATACTCAGCTTTAGCTGGCTGGCATCAATCTGTGTTATATACTCAGCTTTAGCTGGCTGGCATCAATCTGTGTTATATAGTCAGCTTTAGTTGGCTGGCATCAATCTGTGTTATATAGTCAGCTCTAGTTGGCTGGCATCAATCTGTGTTATATACTCAGCTTTAGATGGCTGGCATCAATCTGTGTTATATAGTCAGCTTTAGTTGGCTGGCATCAATCTGTGTTATATAGTCAGCTTTAGTTGGCTGGCATCAATCTGTGTTATATAGTCAGCTTTAGCTGGCTGGCATCAATCTGTGTTATATAGTCAGCTCTAGTTGGCTGGCATCAATCTGTGTTATATAGTCAGCTTTAGTTGGCTGGCATCAATCTGTGTTATATAGTCAGCTCTAGTTGGCTGGCATCAATCTGTGTTATATAGTCAGCTCTAGTTGGCTGGCACTGCTCTTCAGCTCTCGTAGACTCCCAGAGTCGGAGAGTGTTTTTTCTTGCTCACCTCTAAGACACTAAGCGTAGATATCAAGACAGATTTCGGAAATTCTCGGGAAGTGAGCTTTCGTTAACCCGTACTAGTGAATCGCACTCGGGCGACATCTGATTGTGATTTCGCTCATCGCTCTTCGATTCACGTCCCTCAAGTGTTTCACTGGATGAATTGTTACATCTTGAATCTCCGGCAGAGGGCGCGGCTCGGCCGAGATGAATGGGCAATTACGTTTGCATGAGGCTTAGTTACAATTAATGTTACAATAGATACGTCATCATGCGGTAGTGCAGGTTGGAATGCAGGATCGCATTCGTGAGTTGTATTCGAGGCTCTTGCGTCATTTTAGCAACCTACCAAAGATGCTCGAATGAACCCAGCGCGACAGAAACTCACTTCTCAGCAACTCACTGATGTTGTTCATTCACAAAAAATCATGTGGAACGCTTGCATTTGAGCATCATGGTGAGGATGTTTAAAATGCCATGCAACGAATCCAGCTTTTCAGCAAGTCGTAAGCAACATTGCTCAATCCGCACAAGACAAGATGTGGAAATGCAAACGAAATGCCGGAATGCCGGAAAATACTTCTTGACATGTCTAATGCTGCTGAAACCGTTCCAGTGAAACGAAGTATCACCATCGCCTCCGGGAGAGTATATAGGGCTTCAATGTAAGGTGAAAGCAGTTCCACAATGGACATAGTGAATGCTGATTTGCATACACA
>NW_003213115.1:0-1524 GCF_000006405.1 Perkinsus marinus ATCC 50983 | reverse complement strand
TCATCGATGACGAGTAACCCATATCGTATGACGCTGTCTGTATGACCATCCCAGCATGGAAATCCCATAAGTGATGGTACGAAGTAATCAAGTTTAGTTACAAGACCAGAGTCACCGGTGCGGAAACAACCACACAAAAAAATTCGAGAGTGCGGTAACTTGTGTCGTCGGCGAGCGAAGTAGACCGTAACAGTACTGCATATTTACGATTGCGAGAAACATCTAGGAGGCTTTCGTAGCCTGTACTCCAGGCCAGTTGTGAGTAGCTCGTGATATATGTATACCTTCCCTCCGCAGTTGCGGCGCGGGCTCGTTTTTCTTCTCCATTTATTTAACCAATGGACGGTGCCCCTGATGGGAACGGCAATATTGACATTCGCGTCGAAGACAACAATGGCGGCCACGATCTCGTCGGCGGCGACAACGGCAACCAACAAGAAGCTGCGCACGCAGCGCCTGTGCAGTTCTACCAACCGGACGAGGATGTGGTTGCCATGGTTAACTCTCTAGCCGCCTCCCCCGAGATCGCCGCTGAAGTCATCCACTCCTTGGGGAGCAATGGCCTGACTTCCCCGCAGCTGGTCGGCTCGTTGTCCTCGACTTCCATGACAAGGGTAACTAATGGGCGTAGAAACTTCTTAAAATGGAGGATATATTGAGTTTATATTGGTTTGATATCCAGAGGCCAGCAGAGTATATTCAACAGCAGACATAATACACAAAGAATGGCAACCGTGGGCACTAAGGCAGGCGATATACAAAGATGCGGAGAGTGAGGAGCTAACGAATCTCATAAGCGCGCCGATGCGATGCCTTCCATACACGCACTTGCACGAATAGCACCATTCAGTGATTCACTGAAGCAAACTAACCGTGGAGTGCCTGCAACAACTTACCGTAACGGTATTACCGTTCATGCCAGACCCAAACTGGGACCGAGCTACCGCTGCTCTAAGGGAAATGTTCTCACACCCTCTTCACGAGTGCGATGACAAAGCGTGGCCTTTTCACGTCTATCATCCTTGCCACTGCCCAGCATGTCGGCAAGGGGTAATGCGTCATCTCCCACTATTCTGCGCCGCTTTTATCATGGATCATTCTCTGAGCCTCCCGGTTATCATTCTTTGAGCCTAAGCATCGCGAATAAAATGACGGGTCATTGCCTATGATGGGCAAAAACAAAGTTAGGTATATGTTAAGAGTGGAACAAACGAGTTTCACGCTCATTGATCCTTCGACTTCCCTCGCAAATACCCTTGCGGTATTCAAACATCAAGAGAAGTGTCTTGGTTCGCAGGTCCTCGAGTTTCTTATAGCTATTTATAGCGGCATACAGTACAGGCCGTAAATTACGGCGTAAAATCATGACAGACAGACACTAGCTCAGGTATATTCCAAGGATAGGACAAATAAGCTACGCTCTCGGTGATCTCCCGAACCTGCTCCGAAGTTCGGAGTCCGAACCTCTCGACATTCGAATATTGTGGAGTATTCGAATGTCGAGCCCTTATTCTGGACTAATTG
>NW_003212092.1:0-1093 GCF_000006405.1 Perkinsus marinus ATCC 50983 | reverse complement strand
AAGTGATGGGCTCAAGAAGTAAAGTGATGGGCTTAAGAAGTAAAGTGATGGGCTTAAGAAGTAAAGTGATGGGCTTAAGAAGTAAAGTGATGGGCTCAAGAAGTAAAGTGATGGGCTTAAGAAGTAAAGTGATGGGCTTAAGAAGTAAAGTGATGGGCTTAAGAAGTAAAGTGATGGTATAAGTCCTTACCCAAGCTTTTGATGACGTCGTCTCTGACCTTGGGCGTTGAAGTAGCCGTACACGCCAACAGTGGTACATTCGGGCACAAATTTCGGAAGATTTGCAGACGTCTAACAATGGTCAAAAAACGTCACGCGCCACGAAATTCCTAAAGTGTTGTTACCTATAAGCCGGTCGGAAGTCATGACCCCATTGCGAAATACAATGGGCTTCATCTATGGCAACATACAGGAGAGTGTTGTTGGCCGCTACTCTCTGTAGGATGTTATTTTTGAATACTTCTGATGATATTTGTTCAGGCGTTATATACCTACATTGTGAACCAAACCGGTATTTTCAACACCTTCAATTTTCTGAGAGTGATAACAAGTGAAAAAAAATGACAAGTGATAACAAGTGATAAAGAGTGAAAGTCAACATGATAACAATACGACTAGACATCAACGCTATAGAAGCGTTTCGTAGTCTATAGTCGTAGTCTCGAAATTGTAGATATGCATAACTGTTCGGTTCACCATGCATCAAGTTTGCCAACACGCTTACACAATACGAGTGGCAGGCGTCTCCAGCTGAAGGTCTTCAAGGAGGACTTCTTTCTCAGCAGGAGTGATAGAGGAATTCAACACCGCACATGCAGAAGGGCCAAATCGATCTGATATCAGCATCTATCGTCACTGCGCCACGAAATTGCCACCTCACTTCGAGTATCATTAAAACTGTTAGTGAGGACCCCACGCAGCTTCTGTAGTTGGTCTTGCATCAGTGCAATGAGTGGGCTCACTATGAGGGCAAACCCCGGCCTAGACGATGCTAGTGCTGGTAGCTGATAACATAGCGACTTACCACCACCTGACAATAACAACAATACGGTGCGTTCAATAGACAATGCTGTAGTACACAGTAATAGTACTA
>NW_003210578.1:0-771 GCF_000006405.1 Perkinsus marinus ATCC 50983 | reverse complement strand
TCTCAGGAGGGTTCTGTGGAGAACAACGGAATCCCATGTCGAGAATCGTAAGTTGACAAAAGCTTTCTATTTCTCCACATATTTATTCGCCCGTCATTTTCCGAAAATTACGAAAAAATTTTTTCCTCCAACCTTGGCGGAAGTGTTTGTTCCCGTCGAATCGACTGGCTACATCATGAGCTGCATATTATTTCACGCGACATGTGCTCTGTATTTCCCGTGAACTACCGAGTGTTCGACGAACACTTTTCGTCACAAGCAGTCTCCTCTTATATTGGAGCCTCCTCTTTCTTGGGTTGATCAGCTCAATTTGAGGCGAAGTTCTCGGGGCAATGTTTCTGTGGAGTTGCCGATGGAGAATTTCCCAAGATCAGCGGCGTTACCGTTCGACCGAGAGGTTTCATCTTGTAATCAAATTGCGAGTCGCAATTTGCGACTCCCGTGAGCAGAGTAAGTTGAGCTCTGCATAGCAGAAGGGGCGTTTAAACGAGCCAAGCGGCAAGAATATGGGCGACAAGCCACACACTGAACTGAATGAGAACACAAGAGCCTGAGTGGTGCGATAAGTCGCACAAATTCAAGCTAGTAAAGCTATTGTGGATAATACTTAAGACCAACTATATCAAGTGATATACATATTTTTTTTGCTCGAGTAGAGGAGCACTATAATAACACCTAGGTGATACTTATAGTGACTGAGCACTTGCCGGCTGAGGATCTTCCTCAACTGACAAGCACTGCGATGTATACCAACCCCCTCTACTCTTCAGC
>NW_003209673.1:0-839 GCF_000006405.1 Perkinsus marinus ATCC 50983 | reverse complement strand
TTCAGAATGTGGTGTAAGAAAGGGATCAGGCGTCCTCCAAGAGTTGGGGCACACAATAACCAGAGAATTTCATAAGTATACCAATTCTCAAATTGTGACATGTACTACAGGTAGACGAGAGGATTCGTGGATATAAAGTATGCGTAACACACTTAACACTGATGTTTTCCATCACCGATAACAAATATATCTGATCCAAATATCAGAGTGATTTAGACCACACTAAAAATATACGACAGCTCCTAAGTGGTATACGTCTAATAACCACTAGTGTATTTCCATGATCCCCTGTTACAGGAGGTCAGCACAACACAACCCTGTCTGGTATTGGAAAGTGACTACCGTTGTGTAGTAATTACGAGTATTGTCTACTTCGGGATCATATTCTCTGGTAGGTCCTAGAGAGACACATGCTTATGCTAAGTTATCAGTAAGCGTTATTACGTGTGGCAGTGTATGACCATCTAAACGCATACGTACGAAATGCATAGCGAGAGCAAATTCGTAGATGTCTAACTTTCCATCGCGATCAACATCTGCTAAATTCCATACTCTATGTAATACTCCAGATGGGAGTTTACCTGAAGGATGAAAGATCCACATATAGGAGAGGAGAGCAAATACTACTCTTAAGCATCTCCTGCTTAGCTATAGCACCAGATAGCTTACCATCGAGTGGATCCGGACCAAGAGACTCAAACAATGTTGTATACCTAGGAATATCCAGCCATGAAAGCATAACTACTGCTGATACTGCTGTTGGTGATACTTACTCTGATATATCAGGAGGGTTCGATAACCAAGTTGCAACACCAAAGTCGTCAGCCCACGGAGATGCT
>NW_003201807.1:0-1543 GCF_000006405.1 Perkinsus marinus ATCC 50983 | reverse complement strand
AGCCAATCATCCTATCGATACGCACAAGTCGGCGGCATATGCTCAAGCACATGAACGGACATCGCCTGATATGCTCCTCAGCTAGTAGACGATAGTTCACCTCATCACTGAGATGATGTGGTACAACCTTAGCGCTCATAACGATAGTTGACGCGCGGAATAGAATCGTTGTCAGGCCTCGAGGGGACCAGGAGTACCAACATGAACCAATAGGAAGCACTCCGTCATGACTCGTCATATAAACCTTACACATTCCTTAATCACACGAGTACGAAGTCCTTCCTGTCTGTACTAACCTGTTGTGCCACTGTAGTTGTATTGTTCTCCGGTCAAAATCTTAGTTGTTTCGAATGTTGGAAACCGTTTGCCCCGTAGATGTTATCAACATTCCTCGAACCTGCCGCTTTCATAAAATGAACTCGAAGTAATGGAGACGACGCCGACCTCAATTTTCTAGTATTTTGTTGTGCTGTACCAGAGAAGAACAGTATATCACTATGCGATTCAAGTGCTAAAATGACATATGAACCCGAATTCATCCATCTCTTCTGTCCACTAGTGGAAGGGGCTGGTCGTGGCAGTTCTGAGATTAGGTGGGGGAAGTCTTGCAGGAATGCCATCAATTCGAAGGTCGACCACTCGGCGGATAGGGTTCGTTCGAACTCAACTCATTTACTCGCTAGCCATTGGACCAACAAAACTATGGTGGAACATTCATATGGAAACATTTCTCTACTCCGACTTTTGGGAAGATTCCAATCGCGTCATCAAACTGGCTTTGCCACGAACGACGGCACCATCTGCGGACTGACAGAATGTCAGACATTCGTAACCTCAACGGCTTACATATCAACAGCCTCATAACAATCGACAACATAAGCATCAAACCAACATTCCAAAGTAGATGCGGTCCCAGCATTATCGCCTGACCATACAGCCATAGACCCCCAGCGTTGCTCATCTGTAGCAAGGGAGACAGTGATTGTGTTCATGTGACGAAGTGCTACTGTGAAAAGAGCCAAAATATTTGCAATAAATCTTCCTCTTTGACCAGCGGGTAGGACCTGTTGTTAACGACTGGTGCAGAGCACTATCAACATGATGATTTTACTCTCTGCTGTATTGAATTGAAGAAAACCGTGAAGTGATTGTTGGAGGCAACCACGAATACCCAGAGTACACACAAACAGACAGCATAGGATGAGGGACTGGTGAATGCTGGGGATGATGATACCTGATCAGAAGACGACCTCCTCATCCCACTGCGATGAGACTTCTCTAAATTTAGCCTAATTGGATACATAGTAAGAGGGATCAAAGCCAACCGATTTTCAGGCTGATTGTGCCGTGTGACACAAATACCTGTCCCTAATTTTTTGGGCATTGAATCCTAATTACTTATATGTTTCTATTTGTGCCAAGATTTCATCATCATCAAAGCTACTAGAGATCCTTCTGCACTATTCCGAATAGTCTATTCGTCGCCAATCGAGCTATTAGCACAATTAATGAGATGTTCATCAATTTGAATGCTCATTTTTTA
>NW_003210443.1:0-1025 GCF_000006405.1 Perkinsus marinus ATCC 50983 | reverse complement strand
CCCAGCCACCCAGTCTGGGGAGTTGGCCTTAGCAAAGGCGGAATTGGCCTTCGAAGGTGTGAAATGTCCTTGTCATCTCGTCACTACTACGTACGCTTCCGAGCCCTCTAGTGTCGGCTAGATGTGTCCACGAGGACTGTATTCAGGCATCGAGTGAGGCCTCAGGCCGGAACAACGTGTTCGATGGCTCTCTCGATCGAACCGAGTAACTATCGGCTTATAGTAGCCGCTCTAGCTCGCTCTGATTGGCGTTTTCGGAAGGAGAAGATTACTAAGTTATTGAAAGGGTGAGATCCGTGTGCGTCTGACACTTGGAATTCCACCACATGGCTCTCGATGCATGTCAGATCGGATGTAAATTGATATAGGCTGTTCTTCTCAGTGGCCATTTGCAACGTCGTTTCTACCCAACGAATTGTCGCAAGGATCTTCTCTTGCGAGTCGACCCGATATGCCTAAAAGAGTTTGCAGCTAAGCAACGCGGTCAATGCTCCACGCATCGGCGGTCAGCGTTTCCAATGGCGAGTTGTGAACGGGAAAGTGCGAATAGTAGTATTTTAACGAGGTTGGTTACTCGTGGAGATGAGGGGTCTCTGAGGCGTATCCTGAAGCGAATCGGGGATCGCCTGAGCACTGTCGACAGAGTTAGAGCCCTTGAGAGCGCTCTTGCGGTTCAGATGGTTACAGCGGAAATGGCAGCATGTGTAGGAACTCTGGGGGATCACTTTTGTAGTCGGGATCTTGAAAGTGATCATCCGCAGCCACCCTGTGAATTGATCGAAAAAGCCTATTCCATCTCAGCTAGGGAACTCCGGTCAGTTTAGTTCCGACAAGCTGAAATTGATTACCAATCATTCGCTCTTCCAACTCTGTAGGTCTGCATGGTCCTGGATAGTCACTCCATGCCAGCGCTGGTGAAGTGGTCTACGCCTTCGGGAGATACTGCTCTCCACGTTGCATCCCGATTTGGTCATTCACTTCTAGTACAACGATTAATGGCTGCATGGATGACGGAGGCATGTTCA
>NW_003202848.1:0-1000 GCF_000006405.1 Perkinsus marinus ATCC 50983 | reverse complement strand
CCCACAAAACGAGGGTATTGATGGCTCTCAGAAAGAATGTTGCACGGGACCTAATGGGACTGTGTGAGTAACTTACAGTAAGTTGCAAAGTTGACAGGAATGAGGCAAAACTCCGGCAACCACGAAGATGGAGACTCCTCAGTGGAGAGCTGAACGTTACCACTGTACCTGGATTATTTCCGGTTCGCTCAATATAAGCAAAACCTTTCATTCCCCAAGTCTCTCCCCAAGTATTCATTATCTTCCAATAACTGAGCAATAAGGTGAGGATGAAGAGCTAGACCGGCGAGGACGCGCGTTACCGTGTCCCGTCTGGTGCAGTGTTGTATCCGACGATGACCACCTCGTGGTCAGTTTTCTTCTGATCACAAGCGGAAACTGACAGAATAGTGGTGAGAGTAAATGATGCATTGACTCACAAGTTGTGAGACAAGTCAGCGGGCTACCTTTTATGATACCTGCTTTGTAGTTCTCAAATGCCGGAGCCGCATATAAAGTGACAGCCACAGGTCCCCTCGCCACGGCCGTTAACATCGCCTCCTCATTCGCCGCCGGTATGGAGGCAAGATGGCCAATGTCGCCTGGCTGAAATGATTATCACAAGTACAATTATCTGAATAGGCTGGTAGGGGAGTCACTCTAATGCATTGATCTTCAGGGTTCTTAACGACACTCCTCTTGCATGAGTTTTCCTCGAACACATAGGGATAACTGGACTCTTTCACAATGCCTTCCGCTTTCGAGTATGCGTAAGAGTCTCGAGATAGCCCTCCAAGGCAACCTCTACAACAAACAGACATCAGAAAGACGACGGAAATACCATATAATTGCAACTTCTCTCATATATCGAAGAGCTCTCTGATGAGGAATACAATGAATGTTAGAGAACGGATATACTGCTGACGCCTTTAGCTGTAGACCCGTCAACTCGACGGATTTTCGCAAAATGAGAGCGAGAAGTAATCTTGATGGAGGCTTCGATGTTAGCGAATATAAGCGC
>NW_003202731.1:0-1028 GCF_000006405.1 Perkinsus marinus ATCC 50983 | reverse complement strand
ACCTACACAGCTTTGGCCGTCGTCATCAGCTTCGTCACAGTCGGCACATTCTACGCTATCCATGGCTTAGTCCAAGGTCTCAGCGTAGTGCATTGAGACGGATATCTCACATTGATATCATCGTTTACATTTGTTTGTCCGAATAGCGCCGGTTATCCCCCGATCAAAGTGCGTTGGAACCCGCGTGTCTGTGATATTGAGATTAAACTATTTACACAGCTCTCTCAGTCATCACAGTTCTGGTCATTGTAGGCGCTATTTTTAGGCTTTTCATGGCTAAGTTCGAGGCCCATGGGCTGTACATCGAGTCGATGTAGTATCGCCCTTGGGCTCTTTCAACTATTTCACACCAAAAGCTTCGATCCACCTCCGTTTATTGGAGTATTTCGTTACCGTTGGAGAGGAATCATCGAGTAACTGGGTCACATATCATCGAGGCTTGTTGCGTTGGTATGTAACCGCGTCCACACTGCTCAATTGTCTATCACTTTCGTCTTTCCACTCGCTGTTGTCGCGTCCGATTAATTGCATAATGCGGGCAAAGGTAGAACCATCTTCCTAAGGAGAACGTATACTTGCCAAGGGAGTACCCTTGCTTGCGCTCAGCATCTTCGTAAGCACTCGCCGCATATCTCTGCGGCTGGACAAAATCGAAGACCAGAGTCTAGGTGGCCGTGCTGAGGTTTATCATATCTCTACCATGTTTCGCGTCGGCCAGCGGCCATCAAAAGGCTCGACTTCTTCGGTCTCCTCGCAACGGATGGATCCCGTAAAAACTCTTGGTACGGGAGTGTGGGAAAGGGAAGAGCACACAACCCTCACGCTATTGGCAGCTTGAGTTGCTCTTCCATGTCTAACGATGGCTAAGATGATGTTGAGCAGCTAAGATGCTAACCATCGAGCTGATGGTGCGTCACCATCGTCAGACATCTCCCGACCCAGGGAAAGAAAAAAATGATTCATGGCCGCACCTCGATGCGCCCATTCGCGCGAGAAATCGCGATGAATGTTGATGCCTATGAGGGTGT
>NW_003213308.1:0-918 GCF_000006405.1 Perkinsus marinus ATCC 50983 | reverse complement strand
CGTTTCTTTTCGAAGTTTTCCGGATTATTGCATTTTTATATAATTGTGGGTGGCTGATTCTTGCGAAAGGACTGTTGTGATGTCCGAGTTCCCAAATTGGGAGTTTTTGGACATCACTCCTGATCTGCCGGCGGCGATCAGGATGACTGACATTTCGATATATTTTGGGTATTCGATAGCTGCCAAATCGGTCAGCGTCGAGTATTCCGGTTTATTCGAAGGATTCATGATATTGAAAAATATCATTGATTTTCATGGGGTTTTGTATTAGTACCCGCTCATTGTGGGAAAGTCGGGTGGATTTATCCTACCCGCAAATCTAATACAAGATTTGCATGATGCAGCAATAGACCAAGGTTAGTATAGCAGTTGTATTTATACGACTAGTTATGCAAACCCTTTGTGTTTTTTGTTGCGACTCTTGGCGTGAACCGGAAGACCGGACCTCGCTTTCGACTATTCATCTTTGATGGATATGAGATCGCAAGGGTATCGCTTCGTGCGATATTTAGTGACCATCAGAGCACGCTACGACTTTTGATTATATCCTTGGATTTAATCGGAAGCTCGCAAGCATTGCATTGATGCAATCACCTGGTTGATCCTGCCAGTAGTCATATGCTTGTCTCAAAGATTAAGCCATGCATGTCTAAGTATAAGCTTTAAACGGCGAAACTGCGAATGGCTCATTAAAACAGTTATAGTTTATTTGGTGATCGATTACTATTTGGATAACCGTAGTAATTCTAGAGCTAATACATGCGTCAAGGCCCGACTTCGGAAGGGCTGCGTTTATTAGGTTCGGGTTTCGGGTTTCGGGTTTCGGGTTTCGGGTTTCGGGTTTCGGGTTTCGGGTTTCGGGTTTCGGGTTTCGGGTTTCGGGTTTCGGGTTTCGGGTTTCGGGTTTCGGGTTTCGGG
>NW_003209266.1:0-3269 GCF_000006405.1 Perkinsus marinus ATCC 50983 | reverse complement strand
ATTTATGATCGGTAGTGACGTTCAATTACTGACCAGTGAAGTGGGGACAAATATCTCTGTACGTGCATAATTTGTGTTGGCCGCACAGTAGTATGGCATAACGCGAGCAGCGTGCCAATGTTGAGCTGGCATTGTCAGTATCCTTTAGCGCTCAGGCATTCCATCTTCATCACATTAAGCTCGTATGAAGTTACCCCCCAGTCTGGCCATCCTGCTCGTCTTGGGTGTTGTTAACGGTGATGTTCACGTGGATGATGCTGGAAAGATCATCTCCGAGATGATGATGGATAAGCAGGTCGATAATGGCGGTCATGTGTCCGAATCTGTCACCAACCAGGACTCGCCTAACAACCTTAGCGATCCATTTTCATGTGCTGCGTGCGAAACCTGCAAAGCGGTTGCGTATATTCCGCCCGTGTGCAGGGCTATATACAGTGGCGATCACTGCGAGGATTGTTGCTGACATTCGATGTCCTGTAGGCATTGTCTTCGGCTGCCCCGCGTGCCAAAAGGACTCTCTCCTTCATATTCTGACATAACTGTATAATCCGATATTCATTTCTTTAGTTGGATATTGTCGGTTCAAGAATGTCATCTGATGCAAGAGCCAGTTTCCTAGCCGGGTCCCAGGATGCTATCTCTGGTCACGGCAATTTTCCAGATTGTATGACACGATGTTGCTGAGCATGCATCTGCTCACGAGATGCTTAGTATACCGTTCAGTCTTTCTTTATTCGCCTTCTTGTAGCAGCTGATATGCATTGTATGCGCTAAGGTTGATTACAGCATATGGCAATTGATGTTATTGTTGTAAAACCTTGAAGGCTCTTCACAGATCGCATTGTCGTGTTCCATGTGAACCGTCCAGAAATCTATTCGGCGAGTAGAGCCACTACGTCCAACGGACATTGTCCGCGGATAAGGAACCTACATACAGGAGTGAGGACACTGGTTAAGTGACTGGGTTTACAGAAATGCAATATATTAACGAATAAGGAAGTAAATTCAGCGACGCGACTCGAGTGAGTGTTTCAGTTTGGTGAGCAAGGCCTACAATTTCATGATCGAAGAAGTTGATTTCCAGGTATTAAACTCTTCAGCTAAGCTGAAGAGTAGAGGGGGTTGGTCTACATCGCAGTGCTTGTCAGTTGAGGAAATCCTCAGCCGGCAAGTGCTTAGTCACTATAAGTCCCACCTAGGTGGTACTATAGTGCTCCTCTACTCGAGCAAAAGAAGAAAAATATGTATATCACTTGATATATTTGGTCTTAAGTAGTTATCCACAATAGCCTTACTAGCTCAAATTGTGCGACTTATCGCACCACTCAGCTATTGTGTTTTCCAGTTCAGTTCGGTTGTGTGGCTTGTCGCCCATACTTCTGCCGCTTGGCTCGTTTAAACGCCACTCCTGCTACGAAGAGCTCAACGTCTACAAGTCATCACCGTCCATATCAGAAAATATGACTGTTATTACGGAAATTTCTTTCCGGGTAATACCCGGTAAGAAATTACCGGGTACCTGTAATTAACAATTAGACCGGTATACCTGGCCTTCTTGTTACGGTACATACTCGGCGGGTATGTACTGTAACAAGTAGACCACTTTTAGTGGGTCAGTGTGCCGTATTCTGAGCGTCCTAGGTGTCCTCATAATGATGTTTCTTATGACTTCTAGATGTCATTTGGAACGAAGCGAGCTGTGTTGAAAAGTTCACTTACAGTGATAGCGATACAAATACTTTAGTTAAGGCATGGATAAATAACTGAACCCGCCCGTTGCCGCTATCATACATAAACTACAGTATCGCTCACCCGCGATATCACGACTATGCGAGAGAGGCATCACAAGAATATCCTTGGATAATTTTCATCATGTATTCGGTATCGCTCTTCCGGCGGAGAAGCGCGACCAGATACATGATGGAGCTTCTCGGATGGAAGTTGGACTTGTTTTGCGTCGTCATGAACACGACGGAGTCATCTCGAAGGTCAGCGCTCTCATAAGCGGCACGATCGTGTGAAATTCACATTGTTAATTCATAAGTCAATAATTTTCCAGTTGACTGATAGGGTATCTCGTGGTTCTCGATCCGGGCGGTTGATATCCACGGACCACACCTTTTCGAGTCGCATAGATCAACTTCTCGAGAGAAATGAAGAAAAGTAAAAACGTCTCGTTCGATTACTTATCATGCATCGGTCCGATGCCACCGAAATCCGTTCGTGCCCTCACGGAATTTCAGTGAGCTGTGCCTCATGGCCAGCGCATAATGGATGGTTCACTGAACATGTGTCGAGCATATCTTTCTTTTGTCGTAGCTGCTGTATATCGGTTTCAATTTTCTAGGGTTGCTTGAGGGTTGTTCGCCGTAGCAGTCTTTCTGATCATCGACGGGTTTCAGTTCAATTGAGTTGATTATTATTATGACATCCACGTTTTCTTTGCTCGTTAGAGTCTCCGTCCTTGGAGTGGGGAAACATTGACCATTCTTGGTGTTGGGCACCTGCTTTGCCCAAAGCTTCAACATATGCCATGATGGCATCAGCGCGCGCCAGGGGTGGGGGCCCCTGAGAGAGCGCGCCCAAACCTTTCACGCAATCGCGCAGGTGCGACCTGCCTATTGAATAGGGCTGGAAATGAAAAAGCTAAATTTAAATGGCCCGTGGAAATCGGCTGATTATCCGTGTACACATAGATCTCTACGCTAATGGGTCTCCTCTCAAGTATGGTTGAAACTGAAATCCTGTGACCAGAGATTGGTCTTGAAATGTTCGAATCCACATGTTGATGCGTGCTTATGGCGCGCGCAAAAGTTTCGTCGGAGCAGTTTTACGGGAGATAGGAGATTGATTCGATGAATCGGGTTCTGAGATCTTCGCCTATTAGTGGTACAGTAATGCATGGGCATGACGTGTTCCATGGTATATGCGAACTCACGCTCTGGTGTAATGAATTTCATATTTTTGTATTCAACTGGTGTCTTTGGTTGCACATGCTCCATTTTCCTAGAGCATCTATCTCATGCTGGAGACTCCAACGCTCCAGCGCGGAATGTTGTGGATGGCCTGTGTTCGATACATGGCTCAAGTGCTATAACTCTATTGGTGTTGTTCAGTTCAAACTGATTGTGTTTGCAATGTGGAAAATGATGTATGGGGAGGTGGTAATATATGGGCAGTGATATACGGACGATAATATGCTACACAAACATACTCCATTGACATAGTGTGATACATCGTTACTGAATATTCTCGAGAACTTTGAGTTA
>NW_003200322.1:0-1614 GCF_000006405.1 Perkinsus marinus ATCC 50983 | reverse complement strand
ACTACTACGACGACGACTACGACTAGTACGACTACTACGACGACGACTACGACTACGACTAGTACGACTACGACTAGCACGACTACGACTAGCACGACTACTACGTCGACGACTACGACTAGCACGACTACGACTAGTACGACTACTACGTCAACGACCACGACTAGCACGACTACGACTAGTACGACTACGACTAGCACGACTACGACTAGTACGACTACTACATCAACGACTACGTCTACGACTAGTACGACTACGACTAGTACGACTACTACATCAACGACTACGTCTACGACTAGTACGACTACGACTAGCACGACTACGACTAGCACGACTACTACGTCGACGACTACGACTAGCACGACTACGACTAGTACGACTACTACGTCAACGACCACGACTAGCACGACTACGACTAGCACGACTACGACTAGTACGACTACTACGTCAACGACCACGACTAGCACGACTACGACTAGTACGACTACTACGTCGACGACTACGACTAGCACGACTACGACTAGTACGACTACTACATCAACGACTACGTCTACGACTAGTACGACTACGACTAGCACGACTACGACTAGCACGACTACTACGTCGACGACTACGACTAGCACGAGTACGACTACTACGTCAACGACCACGACTAGCACGACTACGACTAGTACGACTACTACGTCGACGACTACGACTAGCACGACTACGACTAGTACGACTACTACGTCGACGACTACGACTAGCACGACTACGACTAGTACGACTACTACGTCGACGACTACGACTAGCACGACTACGACTAGCACGACTACGACTAGTACGACTACGACTAGCACGACTACTACGTCGACGACTACGACTAGTACGACTACTACATCAACGACTACGTCTACGACTAGTACGACTACGACTAGCACGACTACGACTAGCACGACTACTAAGTCGACGACTACGACTAGCACGACTACGACTAGTACGACTACTACGTCAACGACCACGACTAGCACGACTACGACTAGTACGACTACGACTAGCACGACTACGACTAGTACGACTACTACATCAACGACTACGTCTACGACTAGTACGACTACGACTAGTACGACTACTACATCAACGACTACGTCTACGACTAGTACGACTACGACTAGCACGACTACGACTAGCACGACTACTACGTCGACGACTACGACTAGCACGACTACGACTAGTACGACTACTACGTCAACGACCACGACTAGTACGACTACTACGTCAACGACCACGACTAGCATGACTACGACTAGTACGACTACTACGTCGACGACTACGACTAGCACGACTACGACTAGTACGACTACTACATCAACGACTACGTCTACGACTAGTACGACTACGACTAGCACGACTACTACGTCGACGACTACGACTAGCACGACTACGACTAGCACGACTACGTCTACGACTAGTACGACTACGACTAGCACGACTACGACTAGCACGACTACTACGTCGACGACTACGACTAGCACGACTACGACTAGTACGACTACTACGTCAACGACCACGACTAGCACGACTACGACTAGTACGACTACTACGTCGACGACTACGACTAGCACGACTACGACT
>NW_003209608.1:0-1601 GCF_000006405.1 Perkinsus marinus ATCC 50983 | reverse complement strand
CGCACATAATCAGCCATAATTCAAGAACCTTTCGTCAATAAGAACCCGTACCTGAATATGAGCCATGTTCAGGTTCTCATTGGGACGAGAAACGATGCTAGTCAATTAGGGACGAGTCGCAGCTGAGGTTCTCATGGAGACGAGAAACACGCAACTGTTAGTCCATTAAGGATGAGTGGCAGCTCACCCGGAGTCGCAAGCATCGGCAAACCCCGAGAAATTGTACAACTAATCCTTATGACAACTCTCCAAGGCCTAACCAAACGCCAGGTTTTACAGTCGGCTGCTAGTCTCTTAGAGACGAGTCGCAGCTGAGGTTCTTATAGGGATGAGAAACGCTCTACCGCTAGTCCGTTAGAAACGAGTCGCGGCTGCTATTGACCGGTTATGGACTACTAACCGAACGCCACTTTTTACAGTAAGCTAACTTGTCTTATAGGGACGAGGAACGCGCCATTGTTAGTCCATTAGGAACGAGTCGCAGCTGAGGTTCTCGTAGGAACGAAAAACGATGCTAGTCTATTAGAGACGAGTCGCAGCTTAGATTCTTTTGGGGACGAGAGACATGCCACTGTTAGTCCATTAGGAACGAGCCGCATCTGAGGTTCTCGTAGTAGCTAGTCCCGACGAGCATTCTACTGCTAGTCCCTTACGGACGAGTCGCAGCTGAGGTTCTCATAGGGACAAGAAATGCTGTTAGTCCATTAAGGATGAGTCGCAGCTGAGGTTCTCGTATCAGCTCGTACCGACGAGCATTCTACTGCTAGTCCATTAGGGACGAGTCGCACCTCAGGTTCTTATGGGGACGAGAAACACGTCACTGTTAGTCCATTAGGGAAACAACTCTCCAAGGCCTAACCGAGCAACACTTTCTACAGTGGGCTGCTAGTCTCTTAGAGACGAGTCGCAGCTGAGGTTCTTATATGAGCGAGAAACAATGCTAGTCTTTCAAAGACGAGTCACAGCTGAGGTTTTCATAGAGACAAGAAAACTCTACTGCTAGTCCATTAGGGACGAGTCGCAACTGAGGTTCTTATGGGGACGAGAAACACGTCACTGTTAGTCCATTAGGGACGAGTGGCAGCCCATCCGGAGTCGCAAGCATCGGAAAACCCCGAGAAATTCTACCACAAATCCTCATGGCAACTCTCTAAGGCCTAACCGAACGCCACTTTTTACAGTGAGCTAACTTGTCTTATAGCGACGAGGAACGCGCCACTGTTAGTCCAGTAGAGACGAGTCGCAGCTGAGGTTCTCATAGGGATGAAAAATACTGCTAGTTTATGAGGGACGAGTCACAGCTGAGGTTCTCATAGGGACAAGAAATACTGTTAGTCCATTAAAGATGAGTCGCGGCTGAGGTTCTCGTATCAGCTAGTTCCAACGAGCATTCTACTGCTACTCTATTAGGGACGAGTCGCAGCTGAGGTTCTTATGGGGACGAGAAAAACTCTACTGCTAGTTCCTTAGAGACGAGTCGCAGCTGAGGTTCTCATAGGGCAAGAAATACTGTTAGTCCATTAAGGATGAGTCGCGGCTGAGGTTCTCGTATTAGCTAGTCCCGACGAGCATTCTACTGCTAGTCCATTAGGGACGAGTGC
>NW_003215548.1:0-1004 GCF_000006405.1 Perkinsus marinus ATCC 50983 | reverse complement strand
GCGAACTCGGCATCGTCCACGAGATCGAGATGGAACTCTCAGTACTGCCCACAAAAGACGCATTTGGTGCCGCGTTGGGCGAGCCAGCCATGAGATCACTTTCTTGGCTATACGCCACTGACCCCACCGTAACGCCATTATCCGCGTATACACGATATCGATAGACCTCGTAGGAGCTGATGCCCGCCGTGTCCGTATAAGAGAGACCAGTCAAGTCAGTCGCCACTGTTGTCCAGGCTCCTCCCATCTGGGACCGCTCTAGAGTATACCGTAAATTACTAGCCTTCCCACCATCATCAGTAACAGCATCCCATTCAACCAAGATGGACCCCGCACTGCTGATACCCTTCCGCGGTCGCCCTGGTCTTCCTGGTCTGCTAGCAGCATAAACTATGATGTCTTCAGACATTGGACCATCACCAGCCTGGTTCAGAGCTTGAACGCGGAACGTGTACAAATCGCCAGACGTCAGAGCAACCACCTCCTCAGCATCTGCCTGCAACGGGGCGTACTCGAAGGTGAAAACTGAGCTCTGACCCTGACCGTCGTAGACCAGCGTATCCACAGGTGTATTGTTTCCGCTATTCATCCATACCCTATAGCCAGACACGAGCGTGTTGGCCGGAGCATCCCATCTCAGCACTATACTCGTACTAGAGCTGCTCGCTACCCAACCCAGCTCCGGTTCCACAGGCGCAGTCGGTTGAGCGGTAGCCAGCAGTGTAATGCGATCACTTCTCGGCCCTTCTCCAGCCGCATTGATCGCCACAACTTGGAACCTCCAAACATCGTTGGGCGAATCACTCTCAACAAACGGCCCCGATATTGACAACGACGTTGTGCTCGCGTTCAACGTGTCATTAGAGCTTTCATAGCTACCAGGGGAGTAATAGACCCTATAGCGTTCCAGAGGCGAGCTGCCGACCTCAGTCGGTGGATCCCACATGATCGTTATTGTGTCACTCGCTTGGACAGCCGAGAAATCTCGCCGAACGTTCAGCACT
>NW_003211753.1:0-661 GCF_000006405.1 Perkinsus marinus ATCC 50983 | reverse complement strand
ATACGTTTGAATACTTACGTACAATTGCTCACTTACGTCCAAGAACAAATGCATTCTCTGCAACGTTCCGCGTACGTTCTATCGCAGCATTTGCGATTCACCAATTCTTCCAAGAGCGTGGATTCGTGTCGTACTGGCCAATTGAGTAATCTAATAAGAAACCAGGTTGATTATCTTTTTTACCAATTTGTCCAGCTGTTTCATTCGGTAAATCGATACCCGTTGGAACACCTAATCCGAATTGTCTAAAATAGTACCTCATTTTATCAAAGTATTCCTGTTTAATATTTAATGAACTATTTCTCACATAATCCACACCTGCAATTTTTAATGCTGTATGGAACATATAAACGTTTGAAGAGACTTGTAACGCTCTTAAATCATCAATATTTCCAAACTCTTTCCAAGACTTCTTCTCCCTAGTACCTTTAAACTTCATAGGTGCATCATAAAAATAAGTACCTGGTGTTATAGCTTTCGTTTCAAATCCAGTTAAAACTGTGGCACCTTTAACTGTTGATCCAAGCTCATAAGAACTAGTCATTGTACCTAATGCATAGTCTTCAATTTCTGTTTTCCCGTCTTTTTCTACAAGTCTTTTCCCAGCCATTGATAATACTTGTCCGTTTTTCGGATTCATCATTACAACGAAAGCACGGTC
>NW_003202032.1:0-1147 GCF_000006405.1 Perkinsus marinus ATCC 50983 | reverse complement strand
CTCGCCTTGGTTTATGTATTTGACGTGTTGAAGGTCTCCCGAGGAGAAACTCTCAAGCTCGATGTGAAGTACAAAGATATCTTCAAAGGCCGCTTTGGATTGTATCATACTCTGGTCGGCGAGAATGGCCAGAAGCTACATGCTCTCGTTGACACTGGATCGGGTTTCTTTTTCCTCATCTGGAAGAATTGGTTCGAGAAAGCCAGTGGACACCCCTGCAGTACTTGTCCCGTGGGGTGTTACGACTGTCCGAAGGCTTGCTCTGTGGGTAATGTGACGAGAACTGTTGAGTTCCTGGACCATTACACGGTGAAGACGTTTCAGCACAAGTCTAGATTAACCATTGGTCAGGTGTCGCAGATCCTCACTTTCGGACTGATATTCGACCAGAAACCCCCCGTCAGTAAAGTTCCTCCAGCTAACCAAATAGGTCTTGCGTATGATCCAGGTGACGTGAACTTCCCGTCTCTGATGACGCAGTTGCGTTCATCAAAAACTGTCACGACCCAGATCATTGCTCTCTACTTGTATCCTCCCGCTGATCTCAAGGAGGCATCGGCTGATGGAGGCCTACTGCTGGGTGGAGGCGATCCTGCATTATATGAGGGTGCACTGAAGTATGTCGTCTTCTCTTCGGCCGAAGAGTATAGGGTCAATCTTCGCAAGCTATATGTCGGTGTTGGACCTATATATTCTCTATTCAATATGAACCTTGATCTCGACACCGGCGCCAACGCTCTATTCGTTCCAAAATTATACTACATGAATCTCATCAAGGATATTCATGCTGAAACTGTCAAGGCTGCGGGTACGGATGTTGTCTTCGAGTACGACTCAAAAGAGATGCTATGGTCCTTCCCTTGCCAACACATGAGCAAGTTGCCACAGTTGAAGTTCGACTTGGGTCCTGAAGGCATGACTCCATTCACGATGACATACACGAACTATGCCAGGTATCAATATGGCATATGTTTACTTACTATCGCACTAGCCCCAGGGAATGATTGGACGTTCCATGACCGTATGCTGATCGGTAATTATTTTGAGTTCGATCCTTCTCTTAATCGAGTCGGAATCGGCAAGTTGAAACCCCGATCTCTATAAACGATTCTGTTATTTTGTGGTCTTTAGCATCCACGGTCTACCG
>NW_003208838.1:0-914 GCF_000006405.1 Perkinsus marinus ATCC 50983 | reverse complement strand
GGATATGATGTTCGAGACACTGAAGTTCAGCAATCGACGATATTGAAGGTCAAATCCCGTCCACGCTCCCCCCACTCTATAGTTCACAGAATCTGGGTGTATACTTGAACTGTATGGGAATAGCCACGGATATGATGTTCGAGACACTGAAGTTCGGCAATCGTTGATATTGACGGTCGAATTCCGTCGACGCTCCCCCACTCTATAGCTCACAGAATCTGGGTGTATACTTGAACTGTATCAGAATAGCCACGGATATGATGTTCGAGACACTGAAGTTCGGCAATCGTTGATATTGACGGTCGAATTCCGTCGACGCTCCCCCACTCTATAGCTCACAGAATCTGGGTGTATACTTGAACTGTATCAGAATAGCCACGGATATGATATTCGAGACACCGAAGTTCAGCAATCGACGATATTGACGGTCAAATTCCGTCCACGCTCCCCCACTCTATAGTTCACAGAATCTGGGTGTATACTTAAACTGTATCAGAATAGCCACGGATATGAAGTTCGAGACACCGAAGTTCAGCAATCGACGATATTGACGGTCAAATTCCGTCCACGCTCCCCCACTCTATAGTCCACAGAATCTGGGTGTATACTTGAACTGTATGGGAATAGCCACGGATATGATGTTCGAGACACTGAAGTTCGGCAATCGTTGATATTGACGGTCAAATTCCGTCCACGCTCCCCCACTCTATAGTTCACAGAATCTGGGTGTATACTTAAACTGTATCAGAATAGCCACGGATATGATGTTCGAGACACTGAAGTTCAGCAATCGACGATATTGAAGGTCAAATCCCGTCCACGCTCCCCCACTCTATAGTTCACAGAATCTGGGTGTATACTTGAACTGTATGGGAATAGCCACGGATATGATGTTCGAGACACTGAAGTTCGGC
>NW_003214863.1:0-1348 GCF_000006405.1 Perkinsus marinus ATCC 50983 | reverse complement strand
CTACCGAAAGATCCTGGTCAGGATCAGCCCTCACGATGAGACTAGCAGAGCAGTCACGATTGGTGCAGTACCAGTACGTAGTCCCAGTCGGAGCCGACTTCGGAGTCTTCTTCGAATACTTATACCCTTCGTGAACGAGATGACATCCTCCCTTGTTGGAGGGGATCCACGAGAGACCATTTCCGATAGTCATTGTATGTTGAACTACTTGAAAACAACTCCTAATCGTCGCTGTTTCCGAAGGTCATTGACTGTATACTAAGCAGAATGACCGTCGTTCTCTCCGGGCTGCAGCACTATCCCAGTGTGGTCCCTCCGAATACCCCGCATCCCCCGTGGTAGTGCCGCTCCCTCGCGTTGTGAAGCCCGAAAAAGAACACCATTCAGTACTTCCTGTTCACAACCATGGCATAGAGTGACTCAAAAGCTAGTACTAGACCGTCCGTGTTCCTCGTACTTTTCAAAAGTCGCTTCAAGACACGCAACGAAGAACTAGGCGTGAAAAAGATGACAATCTTTATAATATGTGCAGCACGCCTCAGTGCTCCGTAGCGCTGGCACGGGCCCTCTTAACCGCTCACTGCCAGGCCGCGAGCAAGGTGACTACTCAAACATGAGACAACCGGACAGAGTGTGATCATTGAAAGTTGAATCGGTTCGGGAAGGAGTGGTAGAAAAATTACTTATATTTGGGATACCGGTGCGGGCGAGTTTGTTGTTCACTATTTTCAGGCTTTCACCCACTTTAGTGGGAGAAAAAGTCCCTACAACGGGTTCACTCGCCCTTCACCCTTTTCAGGATTCACTGTTTTCAGGAGGGACCAAAACAGTGAATCCTGAAAATGGTGAACCGGAAAAAATTACCCTCGAACCCTCAAAACAGTGAAGGAACGAGCGCGCGCCCGCGGCGCGCGCCGACAAAATTCAATTCAAGGTCCTCTTAGTAAGAGGCTCTTACGATTTATGTGTTGTATCGAGCGGTTGGTCTAGCGGTTAGGCGGTGGTGCTGGATATCGAATGTCCAAGGTTCAAATCTGAAGTTCATCAAGATGATTTTATAACTGACTGTAATCCAACACCAACCAAAGGTTTGTAATCGATTAACATAGCGAGCGACATATACATGCTCTGCTACGTATTTGGTGTTGGATTTCACTGACTCAGTTAGACTGAGATAGTTTTTGCTGAGACACGATTGAGGTATGCTCGGGCCAGTAAGCCTGCCTAACTTAGCTGGTGCGCTTCCTTAGCAGTTACTCCGGGTCATCCAGGAGTTCAGTATAGAAGTTGTATTCGTTCATGTTCCACAGGAACAGACATTAAGACTTGCTGTCTGAGGCAGCCTGCC
>NW_003201671.1:0-1882 GCF_000006405.1 Perkinsus marinus ATCC 50983 | reverse complement strand
CTTCGTCTGAGACTGCAGGTTTAAGGCGGTCTTCTGTCAAACTCAGAGCATTAAGATCGTTCGCGATTGTAGACGGGGCGTATGGAGAATACTCTGTCTGAGGTCGCCGAAATTTGAGGAGATTATTCCTCGTATAGAACTTATATGTTGTACACTGTGTACAGTGAGCACTACTACAGTAGTACACAGTGTGTACCACACACGGCTCTACTATAAGAACTGCGCTAGTCAAAACCACACGCTCGCAACAGTGCGCATTTGATGAGTTACGTAGCCCAGATGACGCCTGTTGTCGTCTGACCGGAAGGGATGTTCAGAAGCCATTGTCGGGAGGGGAAGGATGCTGTTTAGTCAGCCATCGGCTCCAGAAGGTTAAGTGGTTGGAGATGATCATCGTTGTATAAACTACTTCTAGTTGTGGTCTCCTCTTCGGCTCGGCGATGACCTTCACTTACTGTGGGTATAGCATTACAACTGGCAAGTCAGCACAAATTGGTTTTGTAGAAACCAGTCAATATGATGACAATTGTAATCCCTCAATGAATATGATGTTACTTCTTCTTCTTCCCGCCCGCCATTATAGCGGCTGCCGCCTTCCGACTGACAGTCTTGTTCTTCCCCGCGTACTTCTTCTTATCATTCTTACTCATAGAGCTCGTATTTCGGCATCCCTCACCGCCTTCCCAATGACTGATCAGTAAACCATCATCAACCAACGAATGCTTCCCCCTCACCTAGTGCGTATCTTGTTCAGTGGCCTTCCACACTTCCTGCATGGTACTGGCCCGAAGTTCTGTTCGGTAGCGCACCATCCACACAGCATACGCTTAGCCCACACGGCATGATGGTCGGGCCAGGCCGCATCATGGCACTGATCGCAGGGGTATGCCATCCCACAGCAAGGGAATCGGAGCCATCGGTAGGAATGTCGATAATGCTTACATGTACCATTCTTGGGCAAAGGCTTACCTAATGGAAGATGCAGGCATCGAGGAGCAGTCACTTTAATGATAACCACAATACAACTTATCGAACCGCCAGAAAATGCACTAGAAAATGCGACGAATTACATGAGGTCACACTACTGTTGACTCAGATTGTAGTGAACTGTGCCTCAATGGTCTATTCACAACTACTACCGCACCCCTCCCATCTTACCCGGAATTATCCTGGGATCTTCTGTGAGTTTCTTCCGCTGCTGCTTCTTCACTACCGGAGCCACTATGAAATGCTCAGGCTTGGGCACCGACGCTTGACCAACACCCAGGTTCATCTTCACATGGCAATCCTGGCAATTGTCCTGCTTTCGATAACCCGATCTCAAATGCCGAGCTTGTATAGCCTTATCGCATTCTTCACAGCGGATCTCCAGAGTGCATTCAACTACTTGCAATATTGTGCAGGACTCAGTAATCGCCCGAAAAAGCGTAAAGTCGCTGCCCGGGAACATGGGCTCCACTACAGCGAATATGTTGTTCACAAGACTGCACGTATGGCACTTCCCACTGCACGCGACAACCCTCTGCTCGGTAGCCTCCCCAAAGTCTACCACCATCGGCCGCATCTTCCTGCACCTGTTGCAGGCAACTATGACCTCACATGATAAACAGGTCGCGATGGATATACCAACCATAGACGTTAAAGGCTGTTTCACCACTACTCCTATCCGCTTAACATCATCTACTGTGAATGCCCCCGGCTCCTCTGCGGTCTCCATCGGGCTCTCATCCGAATCATCAGGACCACCAAAGCCTTGACCAGCATTTTCATCCGGTGTTTCGACTTCACTATCGCTTTCATCACTATCGTCACTGTGATCACCGTCATCGTCATCATCACTTTCTTCCTCTTCTCCTCGCTCATACTCCTCTTGTTCTCTCAA
>NW_003213555.1:0-1117 GCF_000006405.1 Perkinsus marinus ATCC 50983 | reverse complement strand
CATTATTACGCGTGTCGTCCTTTAATGAGATCATCCGCCTTTTATCAGTGGCGAAGGCCTCATTGGGGGAGTCGCTGAGTGCCTTTGAGTATTTCGATGGTCAATGCGTGAAGTGTTTACAGATGAATGGATTCAACGACTTGTTGAAGAATCTTCCACCAGGAAGGAGGAGTGAAGAACAGGATTACTATGCTCTAGTTGAGGTAAGCGTATCTTAGGTTCAAGGTTTAAAGATACAGTTCATGTCCACAGGTTAACGGTAACAATGCTCGTAACATCGAATTGAAGATTCATAATTTCGTTGAAGAAGCGGAGTCTCGTGGTGGTGTGCCGGTCGAAGGAATGCTCTCTCGTGATACCAAGCAGGAGAGGGTGAGTCAAATCGATCATGTGATCGATTATCCTCGTCACTTCAGGATTTGTGGAAGATTCGTGAGAACATACCAGTGGCATTGAACAGGGAAGGTGTTCTTCATAAGTAAGAACTTGATCTTATTACATCGATCTGTGGCAAGTTCCATTATATGCTTTAAAATTTCGTAGAATTACCAGAGTTTTTCGGTGGATGTTCGTAGTATTCGGGGTTATTGCTATCCATATTGTGGCTTTTCATTATGTCGTTTTTCATTGGTTTTCCATGCTGTGATGGGAGAATATTTCCATGAAAACTGTGTGAAATTTCGTCATTGGTATAATTCAAGATGTATTCTCACTATTTCCTCTACGTCTCTTGCGGCTTCACTATATGTTTTCACTACTCGTATTATGTACTCTTCCTTTTTTCGGATAACTTGTATACTTATTATGATTTCGGGTGCTCCTCCTCCTTCTCCTTAGAGTGAGGATTCGTATGATCGTGTTTTAGTATGGAGACTTTGGAGATTGCCATACAGGAGAGTATCTGCCTTCAGATATGATGTGTCTCTGCCAGTGAGTGCGATGGACGACTTAGTTCGACATGTACGGAGGGAGTTCCATCGTAGAGGAGAGGTGGGTGGCTGAGAATTCCGTGGCGCGCGGTAAATATCTTGTTGTTTTCAGATTCGTCGTGTTGTCGGGTATGGACATGTTGGCGATGGCAATCTCCATCTTAATGTTGTATCTGATCCAACTATGA
>NW_003208256.1:0-1505 GCF_000006405.1 Perkinsus marinus ATCC 50983 | reverse complement strand
CCTCTGAGATGGTAAATGATTCGAGTCATAAATGCGACTTTCATCAGCCTCAAGCAGTCAAACGAATGGACGCAGAGTAACGAGCAGTACACTACGTAAAACACTCCATCAGTGGAGTTCCACCCTAGTGATATGAAAAACACTAGTGAAAAACATATTTCACGACCACTGCATATCACCGCGAATATCGCGTTTTTCACAGAGTATTATGACGCCACTTCGTGTGTGAACTGCGGAGTGGAAAAGCACAGGTATCCGATAGTTTTATCAGGAGGGGGTACTCATTTTGAATTTTCCACATTTTTCGTCAATCAGTTTCCCATGTAAATGTCATCACATTAGGAACATCATTTTCCTCCACTGTTATCAAATCCAGGGTACACCAAAATGCATCGCTATCACCATAACTGTGGACGTCAACATTACCAATACTACGAAGAGAATTAATTTTCCCCTATCATTACCACTTCTTGGGAAGGTTTCTTCCCATACCGTTCGGGCGGCTACACTAAAGATACTTCGATACGCACTATGAATATTTCCACAACGAAAAAATTTATGAAAAAAACTCCTTCAGAATTTTTCCACTATGAAAAATTTCTCAAAATTTCATATTTTCACCAACATACGTGGTTGAGCATGTTCATAATTTCCTATGTTGTTCGTAATACTCACTTTGATGAGCACTCGTGAGCCAAACCGTCATTATATTTCCTCAGCGCCTCTGTGAATTTTCCCTCACCGTATCTGGAAAAATCATTAAATTTTTGAAGAGATTTTCCGAAAAATTTGGGAAATTTTTGATTTCACCATTAAAGTCGACCCCGAGGGTCCAAACACTCTACTGAACAACGGGAAATTATTGCCGAATTATTACCGTTAAAAACTATTGCCGAAATTAACTACTATTAATCAACTACTACGAAATTAACTACCAACTACTAAAACTATTGCCGAAATTATTGAAAAAAATCGAAAATTTCCGGGAAAAAGTTCTCCAGTTGATAACAGTCAGTTCGTTCCATCCTACAGAGCATTCCCTTCTTGTTTGAGGGCCTCGGCCACTGACGATGATGAAGACATCATAGTAGTAGTAAATAGGGAGATTAGATAGATATTGGTAGAGAGTAGCGCACGCCATTGTGATCGACTCAGTTTGAGCCTTACGTACACAAGCTGGGACACATGCATGTGTTGCAGTCGTTCGTGCAAAGGGTTCGAGTTCGATTTTCAGTTTAGCTAAACGGAAGCTTAGACCAAGTTTTTAGCTTATTCTTATGCAGTTCCGTGTAAACAACAAGGTCCAAAAGTGGACCAACATGCGCGCAGTTGTTGGGCGTGCGCGAATGACAACTGAGTACGCGTACACCAGTGTACGCAAGGACGAGCACATGTCCGTTCTGTGCAGGTCTAGGCACACAGTTCAATCATGATTTGGCACTTTAGACGTTGAATCCCAGTGCTCTTTTAATGGGCGGATTCTTGAGTTCTTCCAGCAAAGTCGA
>NW_003202914.1:0-736 GCF_000006405.1 Perkinsus marinus ATCC 50983 | reverse complement strand
CTGTTAAAGAAAAGACAACGCTTCCTGGGGTCCCCTATGGCGTGTCCGAGTTCACTTGTGTTGCCACATATTATCCACGTCTCGGCGCTGGAATACTAACCAGCTTCCCTTTCGAGAAACAGAGCCAAAGCTCCAATCCGATGGAATTTAACCTGTCTCTCAGGATCGGCTAACCCATGTCCAAGTGCTGTTCACATGGAACCCTTCCCCACTTCGGCCTTCAATGTTCTCTTATTGAATACTTGCTACTACCACCAAGATCTGCACTGGAAGCTGTTTCACTCAGACTCACGTCCAAGCTTCTTCACAACCCCCACGCCCTCCTACTCATTGTTGCCAATTATCTTGCAACAATGGCCCGGTATCGGTCACTCGCTTCAGCGCTATCCATTTTCGGGGCTAGTCGATTCGGCAGGTGAGTTGTTACACACTCCTTAGCGGATTTCGACTTCCATGACCACCGTCCTGCTGTTAAGATCGACCAACACCCTTTGTGGTATCTGATGAGCGAGCAGTTTAGCACCTTAACCGAGCGTTAGGTTCATCCCTCATCGCCAGTTCTGCTTACCAAAAATGGCCCACTTAGAGTCGTCTCATTGACCCCAATAGTTCAATTAAGTAACTACTGGATCTTGCCCATTTAAAGTTTGAGAATAGGTCGAGGAAGTTACTTCCCCGGAACCTCTAATCATTCGCTTTACCTGACAAAACTGATAAAGACTCTAGCTATCCTGAG
>NW_003214432.1:0-3238 GCF_000006405.1 Perkinsus marinus ATCC 50983 | reverse complement strand
TCACCAAGGTGATCCTAACTGTGGACTCAGTCATCATCTCAGTGTGCACGTGACACTTCTCGATACATTCGGTCAGTCTCAAAATCTCAGATGTTCCCTCAGGAGTCGACTCAGCCATATACGGGTTAGACTGTCACCCACACTTGCCGTTAGTGGCAATATGCGGCAACAGTGGCCTCCTACAGGTCTGGGAATACTGCGATAAAAGGATGACCTTAGGGAGAGTGTTTGAGAAACTTGTATGCGGCTGTTGTTACCCATCACTTGGTGGGCATCACCGCTCCCCCATGCAGGTACCGCGAGTCATAAAGTACAGTCCTGACGGTGAGCGTCTCTTTGTTGGATTCACCAACGGCCATTGCAAACTCCTCGACGCCTCCGACCTCTCTGAGGTAATCGCACTTAGTTAATAACAATACCGTGCAAACATACTATCGTCCTATGTCCTGGGCTATATTCTGATCGTAGGTGGTATTACTGAATTCGATTGTTATTACTGTTGTTGGCGTTGTTGTTGGCGTTGTTGTTGTTGTTGTTGTTGTTGTTGTTGTTGTTGTTGCTGTTGTTGTTGTTGTTGTTGTTGTTGTTGTTGTTGTTGTTGTTGCTGTTGTTGTTGTCGTTGTTGTTGTTGTTGTTGTTGTCGTCCGATGCCTACTTAAGGGTTAATCCTACTTCGTTTATACAGCTGCAGATTGCAGTACAACTTCAGCCCGTCCCGAGTTCAGTACGCGTGCTCCCCACTAATAGCTTAGTCATATCGAGCATTTCCTCTAAAACGCACGTCCTTGTGGAGACGAGCAACTCTGTCATGCAGTCATAAGCGTCT
The DNA here is from genome assembly GCF_000006405.1 of Perkinsus marinus ATCC 50983. Lineage (NCBI taxonomy): Eukaryota > Perkinsozoa > Perkinsida > Perkinsidae > Perkinsus > Perkinsus marinus. The sequence goes on along the minus strand of NW_003214432.1, from coordinate 2,412 downwards.
AATACGTATTGGAACATTTTTTAAGGTCGATCACTGAGAGATTTACTCCCTGGAACTCTTCGAACATCTTCCTGGTATGTCCATAGGTCTATGGTCTTAGTTCATAGGGCAGTCTTCGATCTGTCTCATGTGCCTATTGTGATTCGTGCTCCTCAGCTGGCCGCCTTCAGAGACTCCCACGAGTCTGTAGTCCATATCGCTTTCTCCCACGACTCAGCCTGTTGTGCCACGGCCCACTCGGACCAATGCGTCTACCTCTACAAACTCTCTATTGTACCGACTAATCCGACCGCCCCTCGTGAGTGGGTCTTTGGAGGTAACGAGGATCCGCGTGTCCCATATGGCAACTGGTCGAGTGTAGGCAAGCTCCGCTCTCATCATCGGCCGATAGCCACCCTTACATTCAGTGGGCCCGAGGTCGGACCTGAACCGAGACTCTTCTCCATCGGTCAAGACGGGCGGTAGGCGCCTGACCGGATTCCAGAATCGACACGAGTTCCCTCAGATTGGTCGAGTACAGTGTGAAGCACAGTTCGGAAGATAGAGGCTTGTTCATAACCAGTACGTGGACGATTTCTCAGGAGGTGGGTACAATAGAGGAACGGATGGGAATAGGCTGTATATAGCAGGCCCGGCCCCTAGGGGCTATGTGGTTCCCCTTCGGCGCTAGAGGGGATCATAGTAAGATCCTCGTCTCCGATGACCATTTCAAATTGAAGGTTTGGAATACCATTGATGGCAACTGCAGGTTGGCTGCAGCATACTGCATCTAGGGACAAGGTCCACCCTCTGGGCCCTTCAGATCGACTTCGCTGGCGCCGATATTAGGCGGACCCCTGGAGAGGATGGTGCCCCTGCCTAGACCTGATCGTAGTCATCGTGATGGGTGTGTTGGACCGGCAAGCGGCTTGTTAGGTCAGAAGTTGACTGACGAGATTGCCGAGGGCGATGGGGCTTCAGATTTGATGAACCCGGCCAATGACGAAGGGCAGTTCATAGTATTCACCAACACGGAGAGCGTGAGGTGGAGGGGTGCGTGGCCTGTGGTGAAGGAAGGATCAGGTACTTGGGATCATCCAGCTGCCTCTGGATGGTAACCCGCACAAGTACATGGGTATCATAGCCCACCCTGGAAAGGTGGCCGCTATGGCCGTCAGTTACGAGGTGACCCTCGAGGGTCGAGGGCTCAGGGGGCAAGTCGGTTGGTCTCAGGGTAAATACGTCTTCACTGTCGGTGGTGCTGACCTTACGCTCAATCAGTGGGCGGTGAACACCGAGTCTATGGCGACTGTGTCGAGTCTGGCCAAGGTGCTTCTCACTCAAGCACGATGGAGTCAACTAAGACGTGTCCTTGCAGGCGGCCGATTTTGATGGTATCGAGTCGTACATGTCGATGATCGAAGGAGGCAGGGAGGGGGAGCTCCTTAAAGACATGAAGCAGTTCTTCTACTATAGTCAACTGAGGAGCCAAGGTGACACGATGGTGTCAGCGTGGGGAGATATGCACATGGCCCACTACGACTATTAATCGAAATTTCGGGAAAATTTCGGGAAATTCTCATTGATTTCGAGACGACTTTACCCGACTTTGTGTGTAAATTCCTATAATTGAGGAATTTCCGAAGATCAGCTGAGCATATATTCCAGCACTATGGGGAATAGCAGGGCTTCCTTGAAGGTGAACAGACGATGCGGGCCAGAAAGCTGGATGGGATGATTCCGATTGCGGAAATACCCAACATGATGTGCGCATTAGGGTGAGGTCCCCGGTTCGATCCCTGCACCCTGCAAGTATCTAGTTCGCTCAGATTCTTCCCTAGTCAATTGGAGATCCAAAATATGACTGCTGAGGTTCGGTATTCGAGGTTCTTCGAAACTGGTCGGTATGTGGAGAAGATTACCTTTGAAGAATTCGTAAGTTGCACCATTTCGAAGCTCCTGCTGAAATTGCCATTCAACATGGGCATTGTCTCTATCACCAATGTCCAAAGGAACTGCATGAGTTCACTCAGAATGCTACATCCGTTCACGAAGTTCTCCGACTAGATGTTGATACCGGATTGCTTATTAGGTGAGGTTATACGTGAACCACAGACCGACCTTCAGCACTGAGGGAAGGGATGTCGTCGATGCTCTACTGGCGTTGATAAGGAAGGAAGAGACGGTGGGCTCCTTTAGCGCACTTGTATGATCACGCAAACGTGTCAGGGGATAGACAAGATCCCTCTAGATGTGCTCTTACAGAGGCTACTGAGGACCAATGCGCAAGGGGCCGAAATCGAGGCGAGCCCTTGTACTGTATCCGGTCTCTTCATACGATATTCAGGGCCCTCGGGAGATGATACAGATCCAGACGAACGGCTCACCTACGAGGAGTTCGACAGTGCTTGAAGTCCCTCGTGCATGACGAGA
>NW_003206849.1:1644-4313 GCF_000006405.1 Perkinsus marinus ATCC 50983 | reverse complement strand
CCGGAGCGCGAGTTCGTCGCGCTTCCGAAGCACGTAACTACCCAAACTGATGCCACATATGCAAAGGTAAATGCGGCGAGCGCCATTTCCCCCATTGCGTTGTGCAGTCGTTGAACTTGCTCCCTTACAGAACCTTCACTCAACTCCTTCTCCAACGTCAATTAGTAGTACAGCGGTTGGGGTGTTTGTCAGGGTTAGCTGTTGGCAACTGCCTGTTGCTGTGAAACAGCTCCCTGACGCTCTCGACTAGTCGTACATTTTGTGCCTTGTGAATGATTCACTGCCAAGTCTTGAGTGGTTTACACTAGTGACTTGGCTTAACTCGTACGCCACCGTGACGTACTACCGTAGTACTACTACGACTAGTCGAGGGCCCCCATTTCAAACGCCCCGCCCGCTGTACAGTTACTGTAGCGCCTGGCCTACGTTGCCGTTCTGGTCGGCTGGCTTGGCGATGGCCACCAACCGCATTGACGACACTGATAAGGCACGATATACATCTTTAGAAGATGCCTTAACCCCGAACTTGAGGAGCCTCACCACACTACGCAGATAATGCTGCAATCGCCAGCTTGCTACCCAATACAGCCGGCTAGACACGCAACGCGATAGTGAACTAAAACACTTCAATTAAATGATTGGCCGCGAAGTTGAGTGATAGCTTGTCAGCTTCAAACCATTCAGCTGGGACTTGTTGCCGGCAACTAGATCGTGAGGAACGCGACAGCGTGTCTGCTATCAAATTCCGTTCCCCTTGTATATGAGTACACTCAATCTGGAAGTGTGAGAAGCCCACCGACATCACTATCTGGTTGAGAGAAGCCGACCTGGCCTTGAGCTTGCGTAGGACACCCATTGTGGCCGAATTATCTGTGAGGCAGTGAACGTATCCCACACGCTGCTGGCTATACTCCAGAAGTTTCAGCGCCACTCCAACGGCTGCCAGTTCCAAGAAGTTGATGTCACCTGCCAGAAACTTGCCTCGGGCCTGCCCGGGAGGTGGTGTGACACCCCTCCATTTCAACAACATCGACCACAGCTCATCGTCATCTGTGGCATTAATATTGAACCACCATGTGTTGTCTTTCGCGCACAACGGAAACATCACACCAGCCATCCCTTCTAAGCAAGCGTCAGTGCACACACACCACGTCGGAATACCTGTGCCCGGAACGGTAGTGTTCGAACTTGCAACATACGGTATGCTGCAGTGTCCATAATCCCTGAGCAAATCACCCAAGGAGAGGAGCTGCTCCACCCTCTGCTCTGATATCGACAAGGTTCGTAAATTATGCTTTGCTGCCACAGCCGTTAATTCCCTAACGACATTCATCTTTCGAGCTAGAGGTCTCGCTATCTGAGCCGCCCATGATAAACGGCCCTCTAGCCGGTTCAGAACCTTGACCGACTTAGAGGCACAGAACATCGCGATTTCGTCACAAATTTGCTTAATCTTGACTGCCGGAACTCGGAGGGTAATGCCATCCCCTTCTTCATTCAGTGATGTCTCGAACCCCAGTATGATAGCCCCCTCCGCTAGAATTTTCACTTTCTTGAATGAAATAGGGAAACCTACCATTATCAATACCAACAACGTGAAGCATGCTGCAAACTTCGCATGTCTCGGCACAGATGCAGACACATCATCGACATACAGCATCGCGCGAAATCCCAGCGGAACACTTCTCATCTGCCTTCGCTGGTCGGACGTTGCACGTGAATCAGACTTATTCGGTAAACGGCCGTCCATGCTCGCTAGCGCCACCGCTAGCAGCCGTTTAGAAACTCTGAAACCAACCGCCGCCCCTCTACAGAATATAACTGGACTAGTGATCAATCCAAAAGGCAGCACATTATGTTGATATATCTCCAACTCCTGGTCCTCCCTTTGACCGGGTCTGATGAATGATAGCAACGGTCTATCACGCTCACACACTTCTACCACTCTAAAAGCATGTTCCAAGTCTGCTTCAAAAACCCTGAACGAGTCTGATATGGGCATTTCGGCCAACATCGCACATATATCCTGAAGCCTAGGCAGACAAATAGTAGTACGTAGGTTATTGCGAATTACTCTGTTTAACCCTGACCGCCGATAATCGTCCAACGGTCTTATATCATTTTTGTTTGGTTTCCAAATAGCCAACTGTTTCGAGCATGCCACTATCTCATGCTTTCCAATCCTCCTTATTCTACCCTGCTCCAACTCTTCGCGAATCAGTGCTGCAAGTTTATCTTCCATTTCGCTGTCTATCTTTCCAATCGGCAACTCCGCCCAGCTCATGTCATTCAATTTTTCCGCTGCCCATCTGAGCTCACCATCTGTTGGTTCACCCTCGCGCGCTGCCCCGCTGCGCACATATGGCGGCCACGCTTTATTTTCGGGAATGGGTTCGTAGAAACCTATGGGCACCCCTTCTTTCATCAAGTCACATATAACCAAGTCTTCTAATCCCTCCTCACAGTAATCATCCTTATCCCATACTACATCGCTATGTATGGTGGTGGCCTCCTCGAATTCTGTCGTTAGTCGTGCAAGTTCCTTCATTAAGCCCCACCCCTGCAAGTCATCATCCTCACAGCCCATCGTTTTGAGCCGATGCTCTATTTTCGGACGAACCATATTAGCTACTTCCACAAGTGGGGGCCACTCATTAGCCATTTCAGTT
>NW_003206849.1:0-1544 GCF_000006405.1 Perkinsus marinus ATCC 50983 | reverse complement strand
TATATATAAGCGTATCTTGAGGTTGATGTTGGTATGATACAGATCATGCCCATTTAGATCTAGTTTAGTTTCTTTTGTATATATAAGCGTATCTTGAGGTTGATGTTGGTATGATACAGATCATGTCCATTTAGATCTAGTTTAGTTTCTTTTGTATATATAAGCGTATCTTGAGGTTGATGTTGGTATGATACAGATCATGTCCATTTAGATCTAGTTTAGTTTCTTTTGTATATATAAGCGTATCTTGAGGTTGATGTTGGTATGATACAGATCATGTCCATTTAGATCTAGTTTAGTTTCTTTTGTATATATAAGCGTATCTTGAGGTTGATGTTGGTATGATACAGATCATGTCCATTTAGATCTAGTTTAGTTTCTTTTGTATATATAAGCGTATCTTGAGGTTGATGTTGGTATGATACAGATCATGTCCATTTAGATCTAGTTTAGTTTCTTTTTGTATATATAAGCGTATCTTGAGGTTGATGTTGGTATGATACAGATCATGTCCATTTAGATCTAGTTTAGTTTTATTTTATAATATAAGCGTATCTTGAGGTCGATTTAGGCGCTGAGGAAAGCCACATAGCAAGCAGTACCCCGTCATTATCATCTGAGCGGAGCGAAGCGCAACAAAATGTGTCATTTCCGCTTTCACCAGCGGATACCCTCCGTGCCCAGTTGGAGTTGTATGGAAGCGTAACGTCGAGTCAGAACCCGTCACCGACTGCACCAGTCAGGCCACAGTCCTGCAAGGCGATATTGAGAGAGTAAGAAATAATTTCATGGCGCGTGACAAAAATTGTATTATTTTTGACATCGATCGGATGATCGATTTCAGTTATTTGCGGGAATCGTCTCTGAGTCCGAGTGGAAGAAGTGATGGTGGTGGCGGTGGTGGGAATAGAACCCGTGCGGGGAATATGTCGCGGATTGTGAACCAGGGACGTTCCCCGAGGGCTGGCAACACTCTGAAAAGGTGAGGGAATTGAACCCGGGTCGTTGGCATGATAGACATGAATCACTCTCAGTCCAACTGCGCAGGGGATGAAGGCTCCGCCGTCACCATCGGCTTGGATGGAGGCGGCCAGGTTCCCGACGAAAGAAAAGGTGATGATGGAGGATTTGGATTTGCACGCGTGCACAAGGAGTATCTTGAGGTTGAGCGGACAACTGACGGATTGAAAGATTCTCGGTCGTCATATAGAGAAGTTTGAATTTTGTATAGGAAGAAGTGAATTGAGGTCGACTTCGCGTAGTGTTGGAATATGTGTTTGCTTTCCTCAGCTGAGCTCAGAGGTTTCCTCACTAATCATACAAATACAAATACGAATTCGGGTAGAATATTTCCCGGAAAATTTTCATATTGTCATCATCACCAACACACGTAGTTTACCATGTGCTAGAAGTTATAAAAATTATAACTATATAGTATATTTAGTAATAATATCAAATCACATGATATCAATGGTTAAATCTGTATAATTTCTTAGATCTGTACACCAGTTCCCCCACACTGGTTGCGCGTTCGGTCGCTGAAA
>NW_003204807.1:0-1303 GCF_000006405.1 Perkinsus marinus ATCC 50983 | reverse complement strand
TTACTGTGAGAGACTGAGAATGCTCTTTAGTTCAGACGCACACTAAGTTCGTATCGCATTGCTCTTCTTGCACTTATTCATGCGTACACTTCAATAGATAGTTGATTTCGTAGTGATTGATAGTTGAATATGCTGAAAAGTTAATAATCTCTTTCCACGTTCTTATGCGTACGTCGCAGTAGATAGTTCATTTCGTAGCGACTAAGTGCTGCAATGTGATAAATTGTGACGTCGTCACAATTTATCAGGTGGATTTATCTGGTCGTCGACCTGAATTGTTTTACTCTGTCAGCACCATCACGATTGAGTTATGCAGTGGAAACCGCAACAACCAACGAGGCTCATTTTTCTCATTTTTCGTGTGCGGTGTTCTCGACAGTGAATCCAGCACGATAACTATTCCAGAGTAACACAAAAACACCTCTTCAAGAGAGACAATGTACTCGACGACAAATGGCTGAATGCAAAGAAGAGAATCAACATCCGCTTCTCCAAAAGAAGGTGATCACTTCTCGGGTTTCGCTTTCCTCGCAGGGTTACTCTTGGGTTGGCTACTGGGGCTTTCATAATTCGGCGTGATGAGTGAGAAAACACGTTTCCTAACAAGAAAATACATCATTACGAGCAGTGATGCTCGAATGCCGCTGCGACAGTGAAAGCACTATGTAAGATGTCCTCACAACTGTGCTCGATTAGGTGGGAGGATCTTCTGAGTGGTCGATGGGGGAGTGAGCGAACCGATCTTCATTGGGGATGCATCACTAAGACGATCCGACTCGGGCTAAAATCAGCGAAGACATTTTTTCCTACCATCAACGAACTGAGCAACATTCACTCACTTGCTGCTTGAGCCACTCGTCAAGAGCAGCTCTAGTAGATTGTCTCTTGTGCGAATCCTGTGACTTCAGGAACACAATAGTCTCAGCATCTTCAAAAGCTCGAGGTAATGTAGTAGGGAACTCAGTTCGACTGAGCCGCATAGATCCTGCAAAACACAAGCAGTCTTCTTATCAATGCTGAACAGGATCCACCTTTCTCTGCATAGAAGCGTATGTTTTCCATCGGGTTCTTATCCTTCATGCCCCAAGAAATCTTTCTCGACCGACATTCGATCTGCACCAGAAACTCAGCATATAAACGATGAGATGTCCTACCTCTCCAGCCTGAACTTGACCACTGGTGAGAGCCGCTATCTCTTCAGCGGCTTTGGTGAGATCACGTTGGCCGGGAGAACGTTCAGTGAAGGAACCAGCTACTTTGAAAAGCCTACAAGCCGACAATTGCATGAAGTAGATGCCGACGA
>NW_003213023.1:0-926 GCF_000006405.1 Perkinsus marinus ATCC 50983 | reverse complement strand
TTGTAACATATTTCTACATACAACATTTAGAAAAGTGCTATTCGGCAAATTATTCGCTTCATTGGAAGATTATTATTTGGCTATGAGCCCCATATATCCGCGGATCAGGATTTAACTCGAGCCTTTTGAGTTCATCATGAGTGCATCATATCACCGAACAAGGAACTACCCGCTAACTTCATTGATGCGCTGCAAATAAAGATTCCAATTTTAGTGGTTTTTCTCGCGAATAAAATAGCCTTCAATTTCGTTATCAGGGGAGTCGATTTCGCTGACAAAGACATCAATTTGATGTCAGTAATTTCCGGCCGCATCAGGGCACGAACTTTCTGGCTTGAGATCTGTAACTTGCGATCACGCATGAGATCATCTAAGGACACCGTCCTTGAAAAGGACTCCTTTCCTGGAGATTCGAGACCCCATCATTTGCGCGGGGAACGCAAAGCACAACCGATGTGCTGACTCAGCAAAACACCTGCCTGGTGATGAACATGAGTGCGGATCTCAATGAGATCATCCCATTAGATGAGAAATTCATAGAGCTCCCGAAGGCCCTGAGCTTTGTGGAGTAGCTCGCATTTCTCATCGAGAAAACAGGCTTTTAGATTTTCCCCTCTGCCACATGTAAATTTACAAAATTATCCTGCGCTTTCTCCCATGGAGCTCTCTACAGCTGGGGCGGGCACCGGACAGGGTTGAAACCCTCACATTTTCGTCTACCACTCTGATACGCAGAAGTTCTAATGAGCTCTGTAACCTCTCTATGTTCGTACTTTGAGAGGTCCAGACTAGCTCTGGACAGTTTCCCTTGGTCAGATTGCATTCTGCTGAGCAGACGCATCTGCAAACATAGTGTGCCCGCTGCTGCTGATATAGCTCATTGTCCGTCTTTCATTGCCCGCCATATGGAGTGCAGAAGAGTTCAT
>NW_003202253.1:0-1341 GCF_000006405.1 Perkinsus marinus ATCC 50983 | reverse complement strand
AACCTGCTCCTGCTCCTCATACCCGACTAGAGCCTAAAGCTGCTGTAAGCCCGTTGCCAGGATTAAACTGACGACCTTCTGCTTACGAAGCAGACGCTCTACCACTAAGCTAAAGTGACGCACAGATTAAGTATATGAATCAATAATTTTCCTGTCCCGTTCACAGAATGGGCCATCCTGCTCCTGGTTCTCGTACCAGACCAGAAATTTATAGTGCTATAAGCCACTTGCCAGGATTGAGCTGACGACCTTCTGCTTACAAAGCAAACGCTCTGCCACTAAGCTAAAGTGACGCAGAGAATAAGTACATAAATCAATAATCTTTCTGTATCCTTTGCGGAGTGAGCAAACCTACTCCTGCTCCTCATACCCGACTAGAGCCTAATGCTGCTGTAAGCCCGTTGCCAGGATTAAACTGACGACCTTCTGCTTACGAAGCAGACGCTCTACCACTAAGCTAAAGTGACGCACAGATTAAGTATATGAATCAATAATTTTCCTGTCCCGTTCACAGAATGGGCCATCCTGCTCCTGGTTCTCGTACCAGACCAGAAATTTATGGTGCTATAAGCCACTTGCCAGGATTGAACTGACGACCTTCTGCTTACGAAGCAGACGCTCTACCACTAAGCTAAAGTAGCGCACAGATTAGGTATATGAATCAATAATTTTCCTGTCCCGTTCACAGAATGGGCCATCCTGCTCCTGGTTCTCGTACCAGACCAAAAATTTATGGTGCTATAAGCCACTTGCCAGGATTGAACAGACGACCTTCTGCTTTCAAAGCAGACGCTCTGCCACTAAGCTAAAGTGGCGCACAGAATAAGTACATAAATCGATAATCTTTCTGTATCCTTTGCGGAGTGAGCTGACATGCTCCTGCTTCCCGTATCAGACCAGAGCCTAATGCTGCTGTAAGCCACTTGCCAGGATTGAACTGACGACCTTCTGCTTACGAAGCAGACGCTCTACCACTAAGCTAAAGTGGCGCACAGATTAAGTATATGAATCAATAATTTTCCTGTATCCTTTGCGGAGTGAGCAAACCTGCTCCTGCTTCTCGTACCAGACCAGATATTTATGGTGTTATAAGCCACTTACCAGGATCGAACTGACGACCTTCTGCTCTCGAAGCAGACGTTCTGCCACTAAGCTAAAGTGACACACCAGATAACTGCATAAATCAATAATCTTCCTGTATCCTTTGCGGAGTGAGCAAACCTGCTCCTGCTCCTCATACCCGACTAGAGCCTAATGCTGCTGTAAGCCACTTGCCAGGATTGAACTGACGACCTTCTGCTTACGAAGCAGACGCTCTACCACTAAGCTAAAGTGGCGCAC
>NW_003209613.1:0-1002 GCF_000006405.1 Perkinsus marinus ATCC 50983 | reverse complement strand
GCGCGACCATGGTATGATAACGAAGAAGGAATCTCATGGTGGGAGATTTGTTCTTACCACATATGGGACTATGGTCTGCTGGAACGCTTGGTGCATTTCCTGGGCGTCAGGAAGTCGCGTACAAACGAGGTGTCGGATATAAACTGATATGTGTCGAATTCTTTAAAATCTAAGGATAGACTCCGAAGTTTTCAAGAAATAGCTTTCTCAGTTGATAGATTTGCCGGACGTTGTGTTGTCAGCGATATGCCCGTACTAGTCGGTTCGATGCTCGAGACATCGTGGTTTATTATCCTGCGAGGGTAGCATGACCTTAGAAAATACTTCTGAAACCTGACCTCCCGCATACGACACGGCGAGTAGGGGCACAAAAATTTCTCCTTCTGTGCGAATTCAAACACAAGTCGTGTTACTCAACAATATGCAAGATGTGGGAGGCGCATTGGTAATGTCGATACTCGCTCAACGCCGTGCTATTCTTCTTTCCGCTATTGGGTTTTAGCTATCGGGTACTACCCAATGGGCAGCTTCTGACCAAGGAATTCCCTAAGTAAATTTTCTTCCGATTGCGCAAAGAATGCGAGACCCGCATTTTTTGAAGTTCAAGTTACTAACTTAGACAGTGACTCACTACCAGTGAGTTGCCATTCTAATGGACTACCTAACCGTTAGCCTCGCATAATGCGAACCGCAATACTAGTATAATCTACCGTCACTAGAAATGATTTAGACCTAAAAATACAATCACCTAGTGACCCCGTGGCCTTCCAACAGGAGCTGCAAAACATATACAGTAGGCTCGACTCGCAGCGAATTCGATGCTTGAATCCTTCGGGGATCACGTTCTGGATTCCGCTACTGGACTATCTAGGCTCGGAGCATCATCTTCAGTCACCGTCCTGGCGATAGTATCAATATATTGCTCGGAGCAGAGCCAGGATATGGCAATTCCAGCCTTACCAGGGGGAAGGTTGGGTTCTACCCAGTAGTACTAGTAGTAGT
>NW_003216149.1:0-1543 GCF_000006405.1 Perkinsus marinus ATCC 50983 | reverse complement strand
GTAAATGACATTTACTAGAGTACGTTGCAACGGGTGTCTCCTCAGGTGTTCCTCAAGTTTCCTTGTTCTTCAGGTGTTCATTCATCAACGTGACGCGCTTTCCGAGTTTTCCATCATAGCCTCTTTTCTGGGAAGTAGGTTCCTGAATTAGCAATTCGGCAGGGTGGTCAATCAAGAGAAACTACTGAGATTGCGAAGGCTGGTTCGTGCCACGGACTCCGCGGGGAAAGAAGTATATTGATAGTGAAGGAGGACCACGACGATGAAGTCGATATTCCACAATTACGTAGGGAAATGGAAACTTTCCACCACAATCTTTCCGACCCGGAACTGCACATGCAGAATTTGAACGACGCTCAGCGATGGCTCCAGAGTAGGCATTCCAGTTGACAGCCTTCGAACGCGTCAGTGATGGCCCTTTCTTTTTAACAGTGACTATACTGGTGCGAACACTACCACTTCGTCGTTATCTTCGCGCAAAGAAAGGAGATCCTTTTCGCGCAAGGGTCGGTTGAAGAGCTGCCATCGGAGCACGATGGCCCATCGAGAAAGATTCAAGTCCATCATGCGCTTCCACACACATAGGGATATGTTGTATGAGCTATACTTCAGGAAGATGGTTAATTTGTTTATCTTAGCTAACTGCACGTAAATGGCTTACTTCAGACCCTTCGTCATTTCATAGATCACTGAGAGGCATGGCGTTGGAAGAGGTGAGTGCTGCATTGTGCAGCTTCGTAGGACCCATTGTATATCATTATTGCCGGGTTCTCAGAACCCGGTTCTCAAAGAGTGTGTCAGGCCGTTCCTCGTGTTGATTGGTTGCATAATCCTCGCACTCCTCGGTGAGGAGTCCTCACTACGGTAACCTTAGTGAGCAATCATATTATATGATTCATATACGCCCAACCGTAGTACGGTTGGGCGTATATGATTGCGTAATGACATTCTTTCCAGACCTCAGCTCCCTCGCTCGAGCTAAGGCGGAGTGTATTGTTTGAGAGTTATCAAAAAATGTTAATCAGACTGACAGTGTGTGACTATTCCTAATATTCTCTAGTTTTCTTGGAGTTCCAGCTGGTGTTCGCACAGTGAGTTAGTGTAAGATCCTGTCATCAGTAAGGCGCTTACGGTGGGTGTTTCGGGTGGGATTGCTCGTCTCATGCTAAGGCAGCCTTAGTAAGGCTATAGAGGTGTCAAAAATTCGAACCTGCCATCGATGTTCCGAGAACATTGTTCCCTCAACATACGATTTAGACTGCGGATCGCATAATAATGTTAGATGACGAAGCAGCTTTAGCGCATGCGATCCGCAAAGCCGCCAAGCGTATTAAACTTGATAACTAACACTGTTGGTGCACTTCAATGGATTTAGAACTTGAAAGGGGAGGAAAGTTACGTGAAGAAGCTACAGACAGCCCCTGTTAGCAATCTGAAGGCTGGTGTTCTTCGGGAAAGTATGGTCCCGCTCGCATTTCTCTCTTGCCTACCATAGTACGATACCGGTGAAGTTTTCGGCAAGCTTTGAGCCCTGAAGTACTCA
>NW_003216244.1:0-1880 GCF_000006405.1 Perkinsus marinus ATCC 50983 | reverse complement strand
AAATTGGGCAAATGTTGGTGACAATATGAAAATTTTCTGGAAATTCTCATTGGTTTCTGTAGACTTTCATTACCATTCGGGAAACTCTCGAGCTGACCTCGTAACAGCAAACATATTTCCCAATACTAATTAGAGTAGATTCTTTTTTCAGGATGGGCTCATAAGGCTGAATCGTCCATCCCATGGTCCACGCGACTTCATTTCTTATCACAACCCGAACCTTTCTCAAACACTTTGGTGGTCAACGAAATCACCTGTCCTCAAGGCCAGTGCTTATTAGAAGCTTTGAAGCTCTTCTACGATCAAGCTAAGGGGGATACGTCTAAGGTAGAAGTTTGGGGGGAATTATATGCAAAAAGTGTTTATGTTTAGATCTCGCAGAAAGATAGATTGATGATGTCATCGGCGAGGTTGCCGGTACAAGTCACAGACGCTGATGCGGTCCGATTTCTGATAAATTTGATAGGAGACATGCATCAACCACTCCATGAGGGATTCCAGAGTAGTGCCGGTCGGGACGAGCTAGCATGCACATGGTGTGTTGAAATTTTTTCCTACGCGAATTCATATGTGAACTTCTGTGGGAAACTGCAACGAACATATATTCCAACACTGTTTTCTCAGCTGATGATTTCGGGAAGCAGACTATCGTTAAGTTGCCGGGTGGATCTACGTTGTCTTTATATGAAGTAATAGGAGACGGGTCAGCTTTCGTTTTTATGGCGTTAAAGGTTAGAGGGCGACTATAGGAATATGTCGGTGTAATGTTGAAGTCGTGAATCATGAGAGTATTATTCGATGCTAGGTTTTTATCATTTATATTGGAGTTTCACCCGTTTTGTATAAGGTGGCGTAATACTCTGTGAAAAAGCTGATATTCGCGGTGATATGCAGTAGTCGTGAAATATGTTTTTCATATCACTAGGGTTAAGAAACTCCAATGTATGAATGGATCTATGAAGACATTATTATTATCTGAAATATTATATAGTTTACTATATAGGAGGTTCACCCGCGATTTGGAAAACACTTTACGTTCAACTACGCGTGGATGGCGTGTGAGCAGTGAATAACGCGGGTATGTGATGTGGGGTAATTTGTTCAGTGTAATTCTGGAAATGTTTGCAATTCACGTCATATCGCAAATATCGCGTTTTTCCCATGGAGTATCACGCCACTTCACGTAAAACGGGTGAAATTCCATTTTATTTATAAACACTATCATTAGTTATTCCTCGTATAAATGTCAGAGTGAGACTACTTTTCTGGAAGGTCTTGTAAATGAATTTGAGAAGCTACTATCGATCCTCGTTGTTTAGTTGTGGGATCACGAAATCATTCAAGAGACGATAAAGAATCATCCGCAGTTTTGGTGGAGTGGGTGGACTCATATTCAGCGGGCGAATCCTGATGTAAGAGCCTGTTTTGTATCTTACGTGGTTGATGCTAAGATTCCTCTTGGATCAGACATACAATGCGGATAAGAAATTATGGCAAGAGAATAATAAAGCAGCTCTTGAAAAGTGGTGTAACGACAACGCGGAGTTTGCAAATAAATTGTACTAGCCGAGGATGGAACCCGGGACCTTCAGCTTACTCTCGTTCAGCATCTACACCAACCCGTTGAGCAATGAGCGTCTGCCGATTGGCAGTGGTTCTCCCATCAACGTGGATGCGGCTGTGTTGGAGAAATGGCGGCAATTATTAATACAGCAGATCCTACTCGCTGGCTCGAGGACTGCTATCGTGTTGAATGACATTCTCGAATCGAGTGCTGCTCCTGGGTTGAGATCGGTAATAGTTGTAGACAGGAACTCCCTCAGTAGTACTTCTGTATAGTATAGTAAGGGCGCCTAGTTGTCGTGATGCTGTGGATAGTA
>NW_003208913.1:0-1876 GCF_000006405.1 Perkinsus marinus ATCC 50983 | reverse complement strand
CTTCTTCACGTGTCTCTCTTCATTTGCTTGATGCCAAATTGAAGTCATTAGTTCAAGAATGCCCGTGTGGCAACTGCCACACAAACGATCCTGGTCTTATCCTCTAGGGAGCTCTTCATGGATACTGCCATCTCATCAACAAACTTTCCGGTAGAAAGTTTCCGTCCTCAAGAACCGCTAGAAACCCAGAGTGACGCTGGCAGAGTCCGAATCCCGGACCAACTCAATACCAGAAGTAATGAGTGTCATGCGGCTATCTCACCTTTCAAGGGTGCCCATATAATGATTCTCTAAATCATCGGCATTGGCCATTGAAGGGATAAACAGGAAGCTGATAAAGTGGGGACAGAAAACTCAACAACCCGGATGAAGAGAGAAACCGTTCATGGGTCCGAGATGGACCATTCAATACGTAACGTGTGTCATTGCTCGCGTTTCAGCGTTGGACCAGTGGCACGTGTGGTCCTCCCACTGTAGCTCGTGCAATGACAGTTTTATAGATGGGCAGAATTACGTTACGGACCGTTACGGCTCACTTTTACGGTTACACTTCAAGTCCCGCGCCGCAAAATTACGGCGCCGTAACGGGTCTCACGGAGATGCAAAGGACAAAACGAGGATTGATCATTCATGTCGCCTGAATCGATTTCATGTGAATGCAAATCCGTGGATGAGGCCAGCTTGGCCGTTCCAGGCCAGCCTGGGAGTAAGACGGATGCAATTTGCAATTTGTGGGGTAAGGAAAGCTTTTCAAAAAGTGGTAAGAAATTTCCTCCACATATTCTCAGTATACACTAAAATTGAAAATTGCGTTCCAAAATACTAACTTTTACTAGGGAAGTATATCTATAACTCCGCGCCTAATCCAGTGCTATACAACAACAGAAAGAGGATATTTCACAGTAGTATTCTCCCACATTTCAGCCCCATATTTGGTTTCTCCGGGAGGTGGAAGGGGAGCCAGACTAGTTGAAATAGTTGAGCATGAGTTCACCGAAAATTGACGAATGCGATGTAAGAGTTTGATCGGACTTCGCCTCATGAACGCGACTTTCAGGAGATATGATCAAGTCTCACCCTACAATAATTAACTCCTAAGGCATATGTTTGATGATTTGGATAATTCAGTGTTGGATCACTGTCGTTGTAGTACGTGTGCTACCTGTGATACGTGTAGTACCTGATTATTGTGTCTTAAAAACATGCAACTGGGCAACTCAACTCATGCAGTTGAAGGCCAATGTAAACTCGCAAGATCTACATATCCAGACTCAGCTAGATATACGTGTATGCGCGCAGCTGCAAAATGCATGCATATCACATAATCGTATGAATCTAATACTCAAACCCTAGAAGCACGAGTAGAAGACTGGCCATAGCTCGGCCCGAGCAAAACATGCGTGTCTGACGATGGTGGCACAATCACACGCAGGCGCCGTAAGCGGTACATAGACACCAGTGATTACACAGCAAGCCGTACACGCGGACATTTCAGACGACTTTCAACTTGAAATTAAGTTGAGAAGTTGATTGAAATTGAGGGGAGAGCACTCGCTATCTCTCGTCAAGGGCTTTTAATGTGCCCTTCGGTATGAGTTAACAAAAAAAACGTGAATGGAGAGAAATAAGAAGCTGAAACGTATGAGCTTCAGCGGGGGAAATATGACTGAGAAAAGACGTTATGTGAACCAAGTACTAAGCCGGTTCGACATAATACACAGAGTTTTCTATACCAGTTCTTCCCACTGCAAGCTTGATCATACCATGGTCACCCCATTCCTCATTCCAAGAGTTCACCGCTAACCAATAATCTTGCCCGGACTCAACTCCCCAACCAATAATCTTAAGAGTATGAATACCCTGGAAGCTACCAGTT
>NW_003208307.1:0-512 GCF_000006405.1 Perkinsus marinus ATCC 50983 | reverse complement strand
TGCCATAAGTAAAAGTTTTACGTATGGCATTTATACAGTATAACATATTCGACGTAATTTTTCCGTCGATAAATACACCAACCAGGAAATCAGAAAGACTGATAAAACTCCCCCACCGCGAAAAAGATAGTGAATATAGCAATCACCAGTATTCAAACTGTGCAGCAATACAGTACCAGTACACTCATCTCACCTGTGCCAGCTTTAGCGAATCTCTCCTTCCCAGCCAAACGCTTCCATAATGCCACACTACTCCCAGCTCCTGGAGTGAGCCGAGTCGCTGTGACCGAAGCCATCACCCGCGTCATCCATGGCAACATTTTCGACCAATTTTATTCACCAGGACGGTGCCAAGTGAGATAAGGTAAACCTGAACTCTGAAAAAGCCCAGAAAAATTACATTCATTCCCTCTACTACAACGCGGAGCTTTTCACTGTGAAACTCTTCATAAGAAAAATACTTAAATCATGCGTGGTTTCCCACAAGGTTCCGATGCATACCACCTCCAAGT
>NW_003214259.1:0-1215 GCF_000006405.1 Perkinsus marinus ATCC 50983 | reverse complement strand
ACTGCACAACATCTCACTCATCCATTACGTATTGATCTAGTTGGTTCCCCACAACATCAGCTTCACTAGTCGTGGCCAGGTGGGATCTGTACGACAATGCGATTCGATCAGAGGATGCGATGCTCGATGACATAGAAGCTCCATCACTATTCACTACTCTTAAAAGCGTGTGCAAGTCCATAACTGAGATAGACGTCAACGGCAATCCTCCAGGATGCAATGAACTCTTCCTACCCTTCAATGGTGCTAAGATTATTCACAACATACTTCAGCAAGGCCTGCCTGATCATCATCATCCTGTCCAGAAAAGGCCACCACCACCTCACCATCGTCGATCAGCAGGGGAGTGGGAGGTCATCCTCACTAGGCTCTTGTCGAGTATTATCAACGATGCTCTGAATAAGGTTTCGGGGAGGAGGATGAAGGACAGGAAGCCCTACATAAGGGTAAGTGTAAGCATGGTTATTCCGCTGAACCTTCCGACAGGTATTCGGATCAGCTCTTAGTGGATTCTCATTGTCCAGTGAGGAAAGCGATGTGGACGCGGTCGTACTCCTAGAAGGGGAAGAAAAGTTCTCAGAAGGAATCCTCGAGGAAGGATCGTAAGCGGCGCCCTTGTTACTATTAATGATCGATTTATCAATAGCAGATCGTCCCCTTGGTATGGACTCTCGAGAGCTTTCGTAAGAAGTCTTGGTAGAATTTTACCCTCACAAACAAGTATATATTCGAGACAAACGTCCTGTATTTATAGTATCAAGGTGGGTACTTGGGTAGTACGACGATGATGATTGGACAGCAGTTATGTTATTGCAGTTGATGGAATCGATACCCGAAGCTAGAGTACCCATAGTAAAGCTGAAATTAATGATCTCTAATAATTCCATGGAGGAAAAGGTGGAGGTCGACTTATCCTTTATGAACCCACTTGGTGTGAAGAACTCGGAATTACTACGAGAATACGGCAAGTAGCGCCGATCCTTCGTAACAGCTCGTCTCGGTGGTCTCATTTATTTCAAGGTTACATCCATGCGTCATTCCAGTGGTGTGCGCAGTGAAGGCTTGGGCGAAACAGAAGGGTCTAGTCTCAGCCAAGGAGAACAACTTCCAACGACTCACCTCATATGCTTGGACGATGATGGTCATCTTTTACCTTCAAGTTCGAGTCGGCCTTCTCCCCAGCCTCCAGCGTCCATCGTTTGCCACTTACGATCC
>NW_003205578.1:0-1265 GCF_000006405.1 Perkinsus marinus ATCC 50983 | reverse complement strand
CTGAACATGTCTTCTCCTCCTCCTTCTCTCCCCCTTGGGACCCGTACTGGTGACCGCCGCCTTATTCACAGCGAGCTTGGATCCTTTTTAAACCTTGGGGTCACCACTGCTGAAACTTTGGCGTCTACCTCGAGACGGCGTCTTGTCTGGAACTGTTACTATAAGTGATTCTGATATTCATAAATTCAACATCGTCATTATAGCTCGATGTTTATCATCATTAATGAGAAACTTCCGTTGATATTTATGGCAAGTGTAGGTCGAGACTGGTCGAGCCTCAAGCGGTCAACCTCATATCTAAGAATCCTGTATGGACCCCTGAGGCGAGGGTCAGTGAAGGGGGCAAGTCGGGGGCACGACGGTGTGACACTAGGAGGAACCTAGCTGTGGTGTCATAGCAGAGAAAGGCTCCTCAGCTCCTTCACGATACGACTCGGTTACGATCAGTGTGGCCAATCAGAAGCGTTCGAAAGACCTCTCTCTCTCTCTGGTTGCACTAAGCCCGGTGGAGAACGGAGTGGTCGTGGTTGCTCGTCATCGTGGTCACCCTCAGCATCACCGTTGAAGAATCTTCCTCGGTTTGCCCTTATAGATGCAACCATGTATACTATCGTATTGCGATGATAACTGGTGATCGTTAACCGTATACTTATGAATGTTAGCCTTTTACATGAATATGAATGTATTCGATAATTATATTGATGAATAACCACTTGAATTTCCGACTTGGTACTGTTGAAATGGTCTCTAGTTATTTTCTCTGTGTTCCCTTGGGGCCTCCAAAGCAGGGCATTGTCAATATATCATACTCGCCATGACTGAGTCCAGTTCGTCCTCGACGCCTACGGAAATGAGCCCGCACGGTCCCCCACCAGACCGAGAGCTCTTCGCCAGCGTATTGGCTCGTCGACAGAGGCCTCGCATACTGCCCATCCTATCGGCTAGTTGCAGCTGTGGTGGTGCAGTGAGCCTCCTGCTCGGCCCCCGGTCGAAGACTGCAATTCTCGATGTCCTTGTCATGACTGTTCGACGGTGGA
The DNA here is from genome assembly GCF_000006405.1 of Perkinsus marinus ATCC 50983. Classification (NCBI taxonomy): domain Eukaryota; phylum Perkinsozoa; order Perkinsida; family Perkinsidae; genus Perkinsus; species Perkinsus marinus. The sequence goes on along the minus strand of NW_003205578.1, from coordinate 228 downwards.
CCTCCAACTCGGGTAAGGTGTGCATCTTCGACAGTTCCCTGGTGTTTGCCATGCCCGAAGTCACTACTGATGTTTCCATCTACACAACGCCCTCTGCAGCGTCACTCCTCGCGGCGCTTCGTGACTTCCACAGTCAACATCTCAAACGACCAACGACCACAGTTACAATAGCTGGATGGTCATCCTTGTAGACTGGACTTCTCTCAAGTTGAGTTCGAGCCCTTGGGG
>NW_003200915.1:0-1020 GCF_000006405.1 Perkinsus marinus ATCC 50983 | reverse complement strand
AGACTTCGCCAAAGTCACAAATATGCCCTCCACTTTTGTTTCAACCGTATCCTCTTTACCATTGTAGAAAAAGCGCTCGAGGTCAAGGTCAAACAGCAATCTCGGACACTTCCTTGCTGCTACCGTTAAGAATGCATAGTAGAGCCCCATACTGGATATGTTATATTCATTGTTACCAGAGTCAAGGTCTAGGGGCACTGTCTGAAATCCGAGCGGAGTCTGTGTACATGTGATTCGCAGGGTGACCGTGTATGGCAAAGACGGAGCATCTCTAAAAGTGGCTGCCACACTTGCAGAGTCAGGCAGTTGCTTGAAGTACCTGCCGTTGGGTGGAGGATACTTAGCATCAGACTGGGTAGCCAGCAGAGCGAAGATACCAATAAAGGGTAGGATCAGGACCATGACGATTTGCTTTACTGAGAGGGACGGGATATGAGGTCGATGGGAGTCGCTCCACCAACACAAAAGAGAAGATAAGACTAACAGAGGAAGAGAGTTCTCTCGGGATTATAAAATACTCGCTTTTCATGGAGTTCGGCCCGCCCTTAGTCACGTTGTATTATCTTCTTGATCAAGCCAATCGCCACTGGTGACACTGCCATTGGCATTAGATGATGAGTTAGTCCTCAGTAGATGTTTATAACTCGAAGTCCAATCACATCCTGATGGTACCGTAAGAAGATGTCCCAGAAGTCTCCCTCATTACGGGGTCCCTTCTGCTCTACCAACATCGATCAACTCGCGTACTTCACGTAAAACGCTACGAATGAACAGGATTCCGCACAAGCTTGTGCGGCCTGGACTTCCCACGCGCCGTTCACGAGTAGATCAACTATAGGGGAAAAGAAGTCAAGACAGATAGGATCACCGTTGGAGGCGACTGCTCAGATCGTCGTAGTGGTACCTCGTACGTGTAAGCTTTAACGCAGCCCTAACCTTGGAAAATGGCAACACTGCAGAGAACATGCGCGAGTTGTGAAAGGCGCGGCGCGGCGCCGCCCATATATGATGTTGGTGATT
>NW_003202392.1:0-956 GCF_000006405.1 Perkinsus marinus ATCC 50983 | reverse complement strand
ATGGAGGAGCGGCAGCCGTGAGGTTCCGAGTATCTTTCAGGTACTGGGCGGAAGGCTTCGGATAGAGCGGGGATGTTGCTGATCCCGACACCGACGAGACTGGGATGACGCTGAGAATCTCTCCAGTGTACCAATAGTTATCGGGGCTTTTATGGTTCACGCCGACAAACTGGACATGCTGTTCTGCATTATTACAACGTACAGCAATATCGCGGCGAGAGCCTGGGATGAGGATAAAGGAAGTCACGGTCCTCGGCCCTTCCGTTAGAGGTATCCCGTCAGCGGCAATCACCTACGAAGCATCGTTATCGTACTATTGACAAACGGTGCGCATATCTCGAATCGTCCGCCCATAGAAAATGACGTGGCGGTGGAAAGAGAGTCTCACCTTCATATCGCAAGCTCCGGCCGGTAGGATTGTAATGTTCACATGAGCTGCTACTGGTGGGTGGATGAACCGGAGAACGCCCCACTCCCGCAAAGGAACTTGGATCGATGGCGCTGAAAGAACAACAACTATCGCTGGAATCTTGCCAGATCCACCATCCCCGCATACCTACGAGGCCGTTTACGAGATATTTCGAGAACACTGGTTCGGTAGATTCTCTGGCTGCGATCTCTGTTGGCCGCATCCAGCTTGGTGGCCCGTTGATATCGCCGCCCTCGTGACTGTAGTATGGCCAGTCTACGCCTGCCGAAGGATAATGACAAGATCACTCCTGCAGTACGCCGACTCATAGGTCATCTTGATTGACGAGAAATATGCTTTTCAAAATTTTCACCAACTTTTTGGGGGAAACTCCCAATTGAACAGTAAAGCCGTTATTGCCTTTTTCATGGGGCAAAACTCCGAAATGTGGCAACATCGGGATTGCGGCACACGCATATCTCGGTTGTGACAGATAAACTCGACCAGAATTTTCCTGGTATAATTCCACAGAGTCACGGAGGAGTTA
>NW_003216392.1:0-2105 GCF_000006405.1 Perkinsus marinus ATCC 50983 | reverse complement strand
TGCCATCATCATTGATGGACCGTCGAACCTCGACAGACTTCCCCATGATGACATGAGGCGCCGCTGCCACACACCCTAAAGAAACTTATATTTCCCCACCACCGCATAGGTCCACTTACAAGCATCTGTTCTTAGTCTCGAACGTGACAAAGCCGAAGCCTCGACTTCGTCCCGTGAACCGGTCCATCATCACCACTGAATCTTCTACTGGACCGAACTGGCTGAAGTACGCATCCAAAGCAGGCTTATCGGCTTCACGTGGGAGACCGCCGACAAAAACCTAATCACACACACATGACATATACGGGCCCAGTTGAGTACGTGATACCTTCTTAGTGTCATCTCCCCTCCTACCGGGCGGCCCATCATAACGAGGAGCAGGAGCAGAAACCCCCGGGTTGTGCCCCATCGGAGGCGTTTGACCAGGTGCTGAGGCGATCTGCTCTGGTTGTATAGCTGCAGCCGATGCAGTAGCAGCAGTAGCGGCTGCGACGCCCATAGGAGCAACTGGGGGCTCCTGTTGAGGAGTAGGAGCGGAAGGCAAAGGGACGGGAACAGCCTGCCATACACGAGGTATAATAAGTGCATATCAATACCGACTAGGGCTCACCTGGGGTTGTTCCTGTACAGCAGGCTCGATAGGCTTCTCAGGCGTCGGAGCTTCGACGGTCGTTACGACTTCCTGTGCTTCGGCAGGGGTAACAGCCGGTACGCCAGCTTCCGAGAGTGATGCCTCTGTGCTGGGCTCAGCGGGGGACGCCTCCGTCGACACCTCAGCCGGAGTAGCTTCATCGGTGGGCCCAGCCTCTGCTGGGGTGGTCTCCGGAACAGTAGGTGAGTCGGCAACAGGTGCCCTGAACCCGAACAATACGATGACTCTGAACCAGGCACTTCAAGAAAGAGCCTACTCTGTAGTAGTCGGGACGGTTGGTTGCTGTTGGTCCATGTTAGGAAGGAAAGAGGGTAGCCGACTAGATGAACTCCACAGAGGATGAATCTCGATAACGCCCCCACCAACACAATGACCACGACGATAGACTAATAGCAGCGGTTGAGACATTCACGTGTAGGGGCAGTCCGACTTGTCGTGATAGGCACCTCTTGAAGATGTCTCCGAAAATACAAGTGCGTATCCTATCAAGATCATTCGTCCCCATCTGGACCTACTTTGTATCTTTAAAGCTGAGTACCCGAACCAATACCACACTTCTGCCTTTTCTGACAAGTCCCTCGTAGATAAAGCTACCGAGATCACTGCTTTCTATCATCCAGCAAGGAGCAGCGCTCGGGCTCGAGTTCGTTTGATATTCTACAGCTGTTCTAAGCTCGGTCGTGAAACTCGTCCAAGAGTAATTCCCTCCTTGCCGCGCCTAGTGGCTTAGTAGGGCGACCACCAGCATGAGGAGTGTGTGATTTACGACACCCCCTATGGGTCCGCTATCAGCCGCTCAGTAGCCGCTCGCCGGGCAAGTCAGCGGACTGTCGGTCACAAAGGGGAAACTCATTAAGGAACCTCTGATAGAGATCACATACCTCCCTGAGCGATTGTGTGGTCGAGATTGCTCCTAACAGGAACGACTCTCACGGCGCTATCCCAAGGAATTGTCGACAACCTGAGGGAGGAGTGGTACTCATCTAGGCGAACCACCATTACCCGTCATGCGGCCGATGAGGCTTCGAGCATCTGGAGTCCCAACACGAGGGTAATCTGCATGAGTGGTCGAAACGGGTGTATGCCGCGGATAATATGGGCTTCTCTTTGACAGATGATAACGGTCCTCACCTACAGAGCTTATTAGTGCCTACTGCGCTGCCGATCTCCCATTTGGTCGTGTGCGGGTACTGTGAGCATCGCTCCGCTCAGGAGAAAATGTAGTTCGCGGAGTTGCAGGAACTACAAGTGACCAAGATCGTTTGCTGGTTCTTCAGTAGACTGTGAACGCAAGGGCTGACTTGGGTCAAAGGTCGACTTGATACAGCTCTTAGTTAGCAAAGTTCGGACGGAGAACCGAACTAGCCCAAAACAAGTAGTTAACAAATCCAAAGTCGTGACACACAGAAAGTGACGTGACGTCGAATAGATTAACTAATCGATAGGCGAGCCA
>NW_003200827.1:0-1562 GCF_000006405.1 Perkinsus marinus ATCC 50983 | reverse complement strand
GGCGTACCAAGTCGGATACCAGCCCAAGGATCAGGTAACCTTACCCCGACCATCGAGAGAAGTTCCATCACGAGCCCCCTCAAGTGGTCTTTCTTTGATAAGTCGATCAACCTACAGTAAGATTTGTACCATAAGGCATATTAGACAAGGACTAGAGCGATCCATACTGCACATGCCACGTCTGACTCACATTAGCTCTGAGCGTAGCTGCCCTCTCACTCTCACGATGACCAGCCCTCATCAATGAGAGCTCATCAGCTACGGCCTGCCGTTCCCTTCTAGTCTTCTCTAATCTCTCCTCGACCACCCTCCTAGCCTCTCTCCTTTCCACCCGTTCCCTCCTCTCCTCTGCTACAGCAAGCTCTCGAGCATGCAGCCGTTCCCGTAAGGCATCCATGCCAGTTCCCGCATCATCAACCTCGCGCTGCCTCAAAGCCTTGGTCTCCTCCAGGCGAGTGATGGTAGCCTTAGCCTCGTCGATACATTGGCTCAACAACACTTGCTGCTCCTTGCATGCGTCGATAGAATTCTCGATGGAGGCTGATGGAGCAGTAACGAAGCCACCCTAGGTGTACGGAAGTTCTCACCAGCAACTCCCTGCGCCCTCTCCTCGATTTGTCCGCACTCCTCGACTATCTCTTCTGTTAAGACTCCTCCTCCAATCTCATCATCTACCTTACCACGACGGATGGTCAGAGCCTCTAGAGCAGCTTTGACCTGAGATACCCCGATGCACAACACGTGGACTACGGCATGCCCTACTTCCACGATCCTGTCGTCAACATCTCCAAGCCTGTCCTCCTGATCTCGTAAGCTCTTCCTCGTGGTATCGATCCGCCCAGCCACCTCCACCTCACTAGCTGTCTGAACGATGTGAACACTCCTTAGACCATCCACTCACCACTGTCTCTATAGAGGAGTGAGAGGGCCCATTGCGACATCATGCTTACCAGTTGCTTCTTCTTGCCTCGCAGCTCTGCCATTGTTACCTCTGTCTCTTCTCTTTTTCTGCGTTCCCTCTCCAAACTACAATCATTGAGAGATCAATAGATGTGATTTATGTGCCGCAGGTATTCGCCCGTCACCTCATCTGCAGACGGTCATGTTCCTCAGCAATCGCCTTCCTCTCCTCCCCTGCAGCACTCTGTTGCCGCTGTGCTTCTTGTACTGCTGCCTTGGCTTCTTCGTAGCTCTCCAGCAACCCTTCACTGGATTCCAATAAGGCATCCGCCTCCTACAGAGAGACTAACAGCGCATGCCCATCGAGCATTGCCCCCCTACCTTCTCTATCTCATACAAGCTGTATGTGAGCTTATCACGTTGCTTCTTTTCCAGCTCGGCCTTCCTATCCTTGTATCGATCGGCCTCCTGTACTTGAGCTGCCAGGGCATTGAGCTCTTGATTAACTGAGGTAAGTCCTGACTACGAGAGACGTAGACGGGCAGCATCTACTTTGTCTTCTCTTAGCAATTAGCCTTGCAACCGCATCCTCGGCATGCTCCTTCTTCTTGGCCACAATGTCATAATCCTTCCGGTATCGCCAAGATCCTGATGCAGCCTCG
>NW_003214046.1:0-1688 GCF_000006405.1 Perkinsus marinus ATCC 50983 | reverse complement strand
ACCCTGCAATGCTCTACTTAATGAACTCAACACCGGGATACAATAAGCACAAACCAACCATCGTCGCATCTGCAACTAGGAAGTAAATTAAATATAGATCGTCACTGTGCGCTTAAACGTTGTATACTGATCGGAAACATACTCCTATCCCACTGTAGAGAACGTTAGTACAACAAGTGTGGCAATGATCGCAGGAAAAGTAAGAACTACGAAGTACGGGCAGCGTAGCTGCTAGTAAGATCAATCAACGCTTGTCGAGCATCACAGTCGGGAAGTTGGAGTAAGCAGCCTATCGCCTGAAAAAATCACTCAGCGAAATATTAGTCTATCGGTATCAACCAATGTCTATCACTCGAAAGGTCCCCAGTTCGACTCTCGCACCCGTTACTTTAGAAGCGTGATATCCCACGAGCAGTTTCGCTCGTTGTAATGCTTTCCCATTTCTCTGCAATGCCTCTAAGGCCATCTCCGCATCTCCCTCCCCCTTGAACCCGCGCTCCACCAAGGATAGCAAGGACGGATCGTCGTCACATGCGAAAAGGAACTGACAATAGTACAACTCCAAATCGCCCACGATACCGCAAGGCTGCTGCCTACCGGTGCTGTTGCTTGACCGTTGAGCAAGTCTGTTCCTTTTGGTTTCCCGAGACTTCCTGAGCTGCCTTCAACGTCCATCTCGACATCGAGCATATCGTCTCGGATTTGGAATTCCAGACCGAAGTGGACTCCGAAAAGGTAGCATGCTGATACGAGGGCTGGAGGAAGATCTACACGGGATCGAGAAAATCGGCTTCGATCATCGAACTCATTATTATCATACTACTACTACTACTACTACTACTACTACTACTACTACTACTACTACCAGCAAGGATCGCCACACATTCCATAGCACTGGCGAAGAGGCTTGCTGTTTTATAAAAAGACTTTAATATGTAACGCTTAAAGTGCGGCCGAACTGCTGCAGACTTCAGGGCGATGGCAGAAAACCGATTTGATGTTACCGATGTCGATGGCGATCTTGGCAGGCTGAAAAGACACAGATATCGAAAAGCAAGCTCGGTGGGTTCCGAACCGACGTCCTTGTGTGAGACAGACCGATTTTCTACCACTACACCATATCAGAATGAATTACGTATGCTTGAAAAAATGATCTAGGAATAAGATGTGGGTGGTTTCCGACCTGGGCGTAACCTTCGTAGTGCGCCGAGGACTGCTCCTCTCATCCAATTCACTGTCGGAGCCACCTGAAACACCAATAGAATTCAGAGTGCATATTCCTAAGCAGACATATTACACTTCGTAGTAGTGGTACTCTCATCCTCGTCTCTTTTCAACGACGCCATATCAACTCGAGCATCACCATCATCATCTACACATGGTAGATGCTTCTTATGCTGTACTTGCAGTAGTTCACCTGAGATCAGCAGCTAATCGGAACAACACCGACAGGTCGGTAGGCACCTTTCACGAGGTTCTGCATGCTGGAGGCGATACGAGCAGTGACTCTGGGCTCGTTGATTTTACTGAGGCAACCGATCATGACAGAAATGATGAAGTCTCCAGTCCAGACCGCCTGTTGATTTCCATATAGACTGAAAGATACTTTTCCTGCCCGGGAGGGAAGATGCAGATCAGGCCCACCAACAGTGACTTTCCAACCCTCGTCTTGTCGCAGCCTCGTCCAC
>NW_003203571.1:0-1151 GCF_000006405.1 Perkinsus marinus ATCC 50983 | reverse complement strand
AGTCCTCACCAGCCGAGTCCACCACGTAAACGATACCGTTGGTGTTGGGGTAATAACAACGCCAATAGGGCCGAATGCTGCTCTGGCCACCTACCAAGAAACGGCTGCAGACACCATAGGCATATGATATGACTCACCCAAGTCCCACACCTGTAGCTTCACATTTTTCACTTGTATCGTCTCTACGTTGAAGCCGATGGTTGGTATGGTCTCTACGACATCATCCACTTGAAGCCGATCTGAGAACGGGAATAAATCGTCACAATGAATAGTCTGAAACCTCCTTAAACGGTCAATGAACAGACGACTGAATCAGCCGATGATCGATCAAGGCGAACGGGAGGCTGTGCCGAGCTAGATCGAAACTCGGGGAGGGGAGTTCGAGTACGTACACAATATCGTCGTTTTGCCTGCATTGTCCAGACCTAGGATGAGTATTCGAACCTCCTTTGAGCCAAAGAGTCCGCCGAAGAGTGTCGAGAAGAGGACACCCATAGCGAAAGAGAAAAACACACTGCGCCGAGATGAGCTGACCATGGGCCTTGGAAACGATTAAATGCCACCTCAAGAAACTCAAACGAGAGATCGACGGAAGAAGATAAAGTCATCCCATCGAGCGTCCCCAGGACTGTCACTCCCTTTTCAGAGGCCACTTCCTGCTGAGCTATAACCATCCTATAAGAGCACTCTAGCGAGACCAGTATTAAGACTTCCATCTCCTCGACCAACCTTGCGCTAGAGCTCTAGGTCTCCCTGTCTATGAACCCCACATTGTGGGGCCCACAACATCAGGGGTTTCATAAACAGGGTAACGCCTTCTGATCTACTGCCACTAGCTTCAGCTGATAAACGAATATACAAAACCAAAAGCTGAGCATAAAACGCAAAGGAACAAAGGCGCTAAATATGAGTGGAACGACCATGGCCCTCTCGGCTGACAAAAACATCATCTATAGGATGAAAAGCACTTTACATCCCTGATAGGATGTTATCGATGGAGCCGGCCCTCTCTCTCCCGCACTGAATAACGCCACAGCACCCAATGATGGAAAGGAAGTTTCACAATGAAGACGGATATTTCGTGCCACATGAGACTTTTTCGCCCAACCCTGGTCGACCTAATGCTGTTGAAAGGAGCTCTGACGTGTATT
>NW_003211812.1:0-1477 GCF_000006405.1 Perkinsus marinus ATCC 50983 | reverse complement strand
GCGATACGCTGGTTCGTATGCTCTCTACAATTTGCCTTGGTTGAGGCACTCTCTCTTGCCTGTCACTGATCCTTCTTCTGACAAGTACGATTCGGATTACGACTACTACCCAAAATTCGTCAAGCTGACAGTTGGTGAGCTGTTGGGATTCCAGGATCAGTCTAAGGTTGACAAGGTCACTGGTATGCCTTTAACTATGGCACTTTCTGCTACTACTTACCCTGTTACCGAACAGTATCGTGCCAGCTTCGTGGAGGACTGGATGGGATTGTATTACTTCAAGATGTCTAACGGCATGGAGTACAACTGTGCATTCGATCCCGATTGCACGGCTCAGGATGAGTTCAAGGCAAATGGTACATGCACTCCTGATGATAAGTGTCATCCCAACTATGCAGCTGGTTTCGATGTGAAATACGTGCCGGGTACTCTGAATGGTCACGGTACAAACGACTACCATAAGGTTGGTGCTATCGACAAGATGTTTGTCAGTCCTGTGTTCTCAACGGCTGAGATGAAGCTCACTAAGAAAGACCAAGATTATAATGGGGCTACTATTGATGTGTGGGATCTCGCGGACCTGGCTTTCAGAAATGAGAACTGTGATGGTTCAGAGGATGATAGTCGAGGAATCGATTGCGACTCGCCTTATTTGACTCTGAATTTGGGCACGTTCAGTTCTCCGAAACCGAATCTAGTGAGGACTCCTATCTTTGCCTCACTACCTCATTTCTACCAAGTGGAGGGTTCCTCCTCGATCAAGAACTGGTATCCCGGTGATCGCGTTGAGATCAAGAGCTGTTCGGGTTCTGAGGAATGCGATGATGCTGACAGAGACTTCAACTGCGAGATGTGGACTGAGCCTATCACTGGTGCTCTCTTGAAAGGTGCATTGAAGCTGCAAATGAATGTTATGATGCCCTCTGTCGCTGATACCCAGTCTGGGAAGTTGTCAGATGAAGTTTTGATCCCGGCAGTGTGGGTTGATGAGCATCAGCTGGCCTATCCATACCAGATTGACTCTATCAAGCAGCTCCAGGGTGCTCCCGGTCTATTCGAGTTGGTTATGTGGTTGGGTATCGGCTTCGGTATTGTCTTCCTATTGTGTGCTGGTGCACTTTTCTACTTCGGCTGGAGACGTCGTCGTGCACTCAGAGATCTTATGTTGCAAAAGAAGCCATCTGGAGCTACAGAGTTGCTTTAAGGTTTTTGTTATGCGATGGTGTTTTGTACTCAGAGAGTACATGCTGCTAAAGGAGGTTCTTGCAGTTACAATGGTGCTCTAGGGTTTTTGCTTTGCAATGGTGTTTTGTCTCGAATACTTTGCCACGTTACTGTTGCTGATAACAACGAATTATTATATGCTTCACCATTTGTCTATCGATTTGCTCGTACAATACTAATATGCATGTGTGGACCATTTAATCAGCCCTTGACATAAGATTATGGACGATTGTTCAGCTCTGCACGGCTACTG
>NW_003216175.1:0-1264 GCF_000006405.1 Perkinsus marinus ATCC 50983 | reverse complement strand
GAACAACGAGTGATCGTCACCAGAACAATGACACTTGTGAATATCCGTGGATTGAGCATTTTGAGCAGAGTGAGAATGGAATAATGATAACTACTAACATAGCGGAGAAGTTGGCACTAAAAGGCCTACAATCGCTTTGGTCAAGGGTAGCCTTCCATCTCAAGTTTGAGTCCGAGAATGAGACACAAGTCGCTTCACTAGAGTAGACAGTCAATATACACCGTACGCGTGGTAGTTCGCGGCACCTGCGCATTCGCCGAGCTAGTTGCTCGTGTCGGTCTCAACCCTACCATCCCACCTCGAGTGCAAGAGCTGCCTTGCTTCAAGACCGTAGCTCCTATCGCACTTTTAGATATTGGAACGATGCTCTACTAGGATTATGGTTCGCGCGGAACGTGTTCGTACGAAATCATGGGAAAAGTACAACTGCGCTGTCCCGGTAGACAGCGCAGGGCGAGCGAGCGTGACTCCCTTACTGGGGTGTATATCCCAAGCCGTACAGCGGCACTCTCCAACTCGGACAATACGCGAATGCCTTTTACGATTTTCAGGCAGTTTATTTCCAGGCAGTTGAAACTGGGACAGAAACCGCCGATGAGACCATACCAATCCAGACAGTGGAAATTGGGGCATTGAATTCCACGCTGACCCTTCGGGCAGTGTCAACCCGATTTTTTCCACTATAGTTTCGCGAAAGATTCGCGGAACTATAGTGGAAGAAACCGGATGGATGATTATGAACTGCGTGAGTTTGCATTGTATGGAATTAAAGTGCACGAGAGCTCTTCGTTACAATACACGAGTTGGGAATTGTCCGAGAGAACTCGCCTAAAAGTGCCCGGGGTTATATTGCCCGAAGCACGGTGTCCGAGCCGGGAGTTGCACTGGATGAAGTATCCGGGTTTGAAAGTGCCGAGTTTGAACTGTACGGCTTGGGATACTACCATTTCTTTGATATAGACATCAACCGCGATTTACCCGTTCTTGGCACTTCTACGTACAAGGAGATCCTTGACTGAACCTACTCGGAGGTGGACGATTACCTGTGTGCAAAGCAACTCGCACCTTGCAGTCTCACGCATCTGTCGTATCTGACAAGTCCGCCCTTTGGCCGTGAAGTTGTTTTTGTATTTCATCATAGTTGTACTTTGGAGGAAATTCGCCCCGTCTAAGAGGAAGACTCTAGGAAAGTCCACGAAGCAGATGGTTTCCTAAAACCCGATACCAACAGCCTCCCATATCTCCTCTCAATTAACTCCGACTC
>NW_003215845.1:0-2323 GCF_000006405.1 Perkinsus marinus ATCC 50983 | reverse complement strand
GCAAGTGATCCGGGCGGTATCATGAACGCAGCATATGCCCACTGTCACGTTCGAACTTAGCTACGCGTGATCGTTCCTCCCATTGAAGTAAGCGATTTGGGCGTTCAACTCAGCTTGATCTGAGGAAGGGCTACTTCATGTTGGTCGCTCGCGTGTTCTGTTGCCTACCGGCTGCGGAGTCCGCCTTCATAAGCAACAAAGCTGAGCTTTCTGCATGATTCTGCCGCTGATGCAAAACCTATCCATAACTGTGCACCGGCGCGAGTTGTGCACTCAGCAAAGAGTGGAAATTCGTAGTAATTTGTTTTCACAATTCCCCGGAAACGGTCCTCACTCGAAATTCCAAAGCCGTCCCAATAGGGACCTTCACCAACAATGACTACGATATGCGTTGAAAATGAAGTTGAGCGAGAGTGACTCCGGCGTACCTCAGTATCGGGGACTCGAAGTCTCAAGTTGAGGTCGCTGCCGAGTTGTGTGACCAAATCCGTGATTAGCGAGTTGACTGGCAGAGTTGTGTAGATGTTGACCTTTGCCTTGTTGACCCCCGATCGTTGGACATGCCCCGTCCAAACCTTATGATCGTATATTGGTTGGTTTTGGGCGGACACCCCCGAGAGAAGACTGACCAAGGCACTGTGGCTAGCTGCGCCCGACGCCCCGCCCGCGGGCTCAGGGGATACGTTTGCTTGATCGGCATTGCCATGTTTGGTACGCTCTTCTTGGCGTTTGAGGAGAAGGCCTCGCAACCCTTCAAGGATTGCCTTGAGGCGGTCAACACAATCATCGCGTTTAGCCAACTGACCCGGCGGCATAGTGGCGGAAGGGGCGGCACCAGGAGGAGCAGAGGGCGCCGACGATTGAAGCTCCGTTACGATGCTCACCACCGAGTTCTGTAGATCAGACAGGCCACTCTCGTCCAATTGGGATGCTACTTGAAGGAGCATCTCAACAACTGCAAAGAAAACAGCAATAAACCTGATAGCAAGGGACTTGTGAAAACACCTTTGGGATTCTGCAGAAGCTCGCCAGCATTGTCACTCGACAAGAGCCTCGTGAGGACTTTCTTACGTAATTCAGTGTCATTCTGACCATTCGATGGAGAACCTCGAGAAGAATGAATACCATATGCAAGGGGATGCCCAATGCCCCACCTGGTGAAGGAACCGAGAGAGCGGCCTTGGCCAGGGGACCCGTGGCTTGCTTGGCGAGGAGGGCCGTCAGAACCCCTCCGCCCAAGGGCTTCTCTACCGCCTTCTCCTTCTCCAAGACCGGGCCCTCGGCAGCAGTAGCAGCAGCGTTCTTAGCGTGGAAGAGTTTGCGGAGGGCGTTCACGAGGGCGGGACTGCCGGGCTGGTCGTCAGGACTCTTGGGCGCCACACTGCGAGCTTTCTTCGGGGATGGCTCGCCCGATCCTCGGTGCTCTACCGATGGTCCCCGGTGGGCCTTGGCATCGGTGTTCGAAGGGGGTCCACCACCATGCTTCTTGGGGCCACCTTCTTGGCCACCTTCCCAACTCTTCTGACCATCGTTCCAACTGTCGCGCCATTGTTGGCCCTCTTGCCAAGTACCACCAGTGTGATCGGCTGCCCAGCAGTCCCACGAGCGACCCCCTTCCCAGTTTCGCTCGCCCTGCCGTGGTTCGCCCCTCTCATGCCATGCATCCTCCCAAGGTTCCTGACGGCCCTTAGCATGAGTAGTGTGCCATTGTGGTTCGGCGGACCATGGTCTGGCTCTCTTGGGCGGGGTGGTACCAGACGCTGCGGCAGCCTTCCGCCAATCGACAATAACAGGGCCGCCGCCTCCACACTCGGGCCCCTCAGTGGACGTACTGCCAATGCTTGGCCCTCTAGGGTGATTAGACGGAGTTGAAAGTTTCGATGCGGTGCGGTGGACCCCAGCGGCCTGACGCCACTTACCCCTCCAGTCAGAGCCACGCATGTAGTTTTCGATAGTCGCGGCCGAGCCGCCGCCTCCAAGACCAGGACGAGACATTAGTCGCGATGTATCAATGCTGTGTTGGGTCGTGAGAAGGGCTGGAAAGGAGATCGGAAACGAAACTCGTGAAAAGCCGCGAAACAGTACGAACGATTACACAAAGTCCGAACCAACGAGTTATAGGTTATAGGCCGTCTTATTGCGCAGTACTTGACGCAGGGCTCGGGGGACCTGGCCGTACTCGCAACGAGGTAGATTGGGGTCTTGACGAGTAGTTTGTCAGTGGAGCCGGTGCCCTGCCCAGTTTGGTGCCATGCTATTGATTGCTCGTGCTCGGCGTAGTGTGAGAGACTATAGCAGGTATGCGTAGGGAGCTCATACACAC
>NW_003216745.1:0-935 GCF_000006405.1 Perkinsus marinus ATCC 50983 | reverse complement strand
TTGGAGTAGCTGGGACAGGAGGAGGTAGTAGTGATTCATTGATTGATATAGCGGGTAGTTTAGCGGGGAAGTGAAGCTGCCATTATACTACGCATTCGATGGGTGGCCACTTGCTCTTAGTGATGGTTATATGCAGGCCAAATTCGGGGTAATATCTTTGATATATAGGCTGATATGGCATATCTGCCCCACGTGCGGGGTATCGTTTCGTCCCCCAACTGGATTTCTTGCGATGAGGCGTAATTAGGAGAGGCATAACTCTCCCATTGGTATTAAGGGATCGTAGTAAGCCCTATCTTAGGTTGGCATAGCCGCCCCATTCGGGTTAAGGGATTATAGTAAACTCTATCTTTGGTTGGCATAGGCGCCCCGTTCGGATTAACGGATTGTATTGAGCTCTATATTGGGTTGGCATACCCGCCCCATTCGGATTAAGGGATTGTATTGAGCTCTATATTGGGTTGGCATACCCGCCCCATTCGGATTAAGGGATTGTATTGAGCCCTATCTTGCATTGGCAAAGCCGCCCCATTTGGATTAAGGGATTATATTGAGCCCTATCTTGGGTTGGCATAGCCGCCCCATTCGGATTAAGGGATTGTATTGAGCCCTATCTTGGGTTGGCATAGCCGCCCCATTCGGATTAAGGGATTATATTGAGCCCTATCTTGGGTTGGCATACCCGCCCCATTCGGATTAAGGGATTGTATTGAGCCCTATCTTGGGTTGGCATAGCCGCCCCATTCGGATTAAGGGATTATATTGAGCCCTATCTTGGGTTGGCATAGCCGCCCCATTCGGATTAAGGGATTGTATTGAGCCCTATCTTGGGTTGGCATAGCCGCCCCATTCGGATTAAGGGATTATATTGAGCCCTATCTTGGGTTGGCATACCCGCCCCATTCGGATTAAGGGATTGTATTGAGCCCTATCTT
>NW_003212530.1:0-1497 GCF_000006405.1 Perkinsus marinus ATCC 50983 | reverse complement strand
GTGGTAGAGCGTCTGCTTCGTAAGCAGAAGGTCGTCAGTTCAATCCTGGCAAGTGGCTTTCAGCAGCATTAGGCTCTAGTCGGGTATGAGGAGCAGGAGCAGGTTTGCTCACTCCGCAAAGGATACAGGAAGATTATTGATTTATGTAGTTATCTTGTGCGGCACTTTAGCTTAGTGGCAGAGCGTCTGCTTTGTAAGCAGAAGGTCGTCAGTTCGATCCTGGCAAGTGGCTTATAACACCATAAATATCTGGTCTGGTACGAGAAGCAGGAGTAGGATGGCCCATTCTGTGAACGGGACAGGAAAATCATTGATTCATATACTTAATCTGTGCGCCACTTTAGTTTAGTGGTAAAGCGTCTGCTTCGTAAGCAGAAGGTCGTCAGTTCAATCCTGGCAAGTGGCCTACAGCAGCATTAGGCTCTAGTCGGGTATGAGGAGCAGGAGCAGGTTTGCTCACTCCGCAAAGGATACAGGAAGATTATTGATTTATGCAGTTATTTGGTGTGTCACTTTAGCTTAGTGGCAGAGCGTCTGCTTTGTAAGCAGAAGATCGTCAGTTCGATCCTGGCAAGTGGCTTATAACACCATAAATATCTGGTCTGGTACGAGAAGCAGGAGCAGGTTTGCTCACTCCGCAAAGGATACAGGAAGATTATTGATTTATGCAGTTATTTGGAGTGTCACTTTAGCTTAGTGGTAGAGCGTCTGCTTCGTAAGCAGAAGGCCGTCAGTTCAATCCTGGCAAGTGGCTTACAGCAGCATTAGGCTCTAGTCGGGTATGAGGAGCAGGAGCAGGTTTGCTCACTCCGCAAAGGATACAGAAAGATTATTGATTTATGTACTTATTCTCTGCGTCACTTTAGCTTAGTGGCAGAGCGTCGGCTCTGTGAGCAGATGGTCGTCAGTCCAATCCTGACAAGTGGCTTATAGCACCATAAATTTCTGGTCTGGTACGAGAAGCAGGAGCAGGACGGCCCATTCTGTGAAGGGGCAGGAAAATTATTGATTCATATAGTTAGTGTGTGTGCCACTTTAGCTTAGTGGCAGAGCGTCTGCTTTGTAAGCAGAAGGTCGTCAGTTCGATCCTGGCAAGTGGCTTATAACACCATAAATATCTGATCTGGTACGAGAAGCAGGAGCAGGTTTGCTCACTCCGCAAAGGATACAGAAAGATTAATAATTTATGTACTCATTCTATGTGCCACTTTAGCTTAGTGGCAGAGCGTCTGCTTTGTAAGCAGAAGGTCGTCAGTTCGATCCTGGCAAGTGGCTTATAACACCATAAATATCTGGTCTGGTACGAGAAGCAGGAGCAGGTTTGCTCACTCCGCAAAGGATACAGAAAGATTATCGATTTATGTACTTATTCTGCGCGCCACTTTAGCTTAGTGGCAGAGCGTCTGCTTTGTAAGCAGAAGGTCGTCAGTTCAATCCTGGCAAGTGGCTTACAGCAGCATTAGGCTCTAGTCGGGTATGAGGAGCAGGAGCAGGTTT